>NC_069500.1:604411930-604679430 GCF_027579735.1 Bombina bombina
TGCCAAGTAGATTCTCTGCCATTTTGGGACACTTTCTTGAACAAAGGGAGATAACAGTTTTAAGGCCTGAACCTTTGCGATATAGTGGATAAATCTTTCTTAGATGACCAACAGGAAATTCTGGAAACTGAATAATCATTTGGTTATGTTATAACGTATAGCAGTGACTATAATTTAATATTTTAAAGCAAATACATTCATTGTTGCTACAGTTTAATTGAAGTTAGTAATTTTAAAAGGGCACTTTGTATTTTATGCTTATATCTATAGTCCTGTGTAGTCTTAGCTAGTCACATTAATGCCAAATAATTTCATTTGCTAGATAAAGGTCTTTTGTATTTCATATTTTTAAGTCAGGCTTATTATTGTAAGTAAATCTCTCTGGTGTGTATTCATTTATTTGCAGAATCTCTCTCTCTCATATATACACACACATTATATATATATATATATATATGAAAAACAAACTAAAATCTTTTAGGCAGAGGGAAGAAAAAAAAATATAAAAATAAAATAATATGGTTGCATAAGTGTGCACACCCTTAAACTAATACTTTGTTGAAGCACCTTTTGATTTTATTACAGCACTCAGTCTTTTTGGGTATGAGTCTATCAGTATGGCACATTTTGACTTGGCAAGATTTGCCCACTCTTCTTTGCAAAAACACTCCAAATCTGTCAGATTGCGAGGGCATCTCCTGTGCACAGCCCTCTTCAGATCACCTCACAGATTTTCAATAAGATTCAGGTCTGAGCTCTGGCTGGGCCATTCCAAAACTTTAATCTTCTTCTGGTGAAGCCATTCCTTTGTTGATTTGGATGTATGCTTTGGGTCGTTGTCATGCTGAAAGATGAAGTTCCTCTTCATGTTCAGCTTTCTAGCAGAAGCCTGAAGGTTTTGTGCCAATATTGACTGGTATTTGGAACTGTTCATAATTCCCTCTAGCTTAACTAAGGCCCCAGTTCCAGCTGAAGAAAAAAGCCCCAAAGCATGATGCTGCAACCACGCTTCACTGTGGGTATGGTGTTCTTTTGGTGATATGCAGTGTTGTTTTTGCGCCAAACATATATTTTGGAATTATGGCCAAAAAGTTCAACCTTGGTTTCATCAGACCATAACACCTTTTCCCACATGCTTTTGGGAGACTTCAGATGTGTTTTTGCAAAATGTAGCCTGTCTTGGATGTTTCTCTTCATAAGAAAAGGCTTTCATCTTGCCACTCTACCCCATAGGCCAGACATATGAAGAATATGTGAGATTGTTGTCACATGTACCACACAGTCATATTCCTGCAGTTCCTTTAATGTTGCTGTAGGCCTCTTGGTAGCTTTCCAGACCAGTTTTCTTCTCGTCTTTTCATCAATTTTGGAGGGATGTCCAGTTCTTGGTAATATCACTGTTGTGCCATATTTTCTCCACTTGATGATGACTGTCTTCACTGTGTTCCATGGTATATCTAATGCCTTGGAAATCCTTTTGTACCCTTCTCCTGACTGACACCTTTTAACAATGAGATCCCTCTGATGCTTTGGAAGCGCTCTGTGGACCATGGCTTTTGCTGTGGGATGAGTCTAAGAAAATTTCAGGAAAGACCAACTAGAGCAGCTGAACTTTATTTGGGGTTAATTAGAGGCACTTTAAATGATGGCAGGTGTATGCTGACACTTATTTAACATGATTTTGAATGTGATTGCTTAATTCTGAACACATCTACATCCCCACTTATGCAACCACATTTTAAATTTTTTTATTTTCTACCCTCCACCTAAAAGATTTCAGTTTGTTTTTCAATTGAGTTGTACAGTTTATAGGTCACATTAAAGGTGGAAAAAGTTCTGAAATGATTTATCTTTGTCTCATTTTTTTTACATCACAGAAACCTGACATTTTAACAGGGGTGTGTAAACTTTTTATATCCTCTGTATACACACATATATATATATATATATATGTATATATATGTAACATAATTTATGTAAGAACTTACCTGATAAATTCATTTCTTTCATATTGGCAAGAGTCCATGAGCTAGTGACATATGGGATATACAATCCTACCAGGAGGGGCAAAGTTTCCCAAACCTCAAAATGCCTATAAATACACCCCTCACCACACCCACAATTCAGTTTAACGAATAGCCAAATGGACAGCTGTAATGACAACAAAAACAGAGGCGCCACATGTGTAGATCAATAAGGACCAACAATATCCAAGTGAAACAAGCTACAGGATACTCACAAACGTGAAGGCACTCAATTGTGCCTATAGGAACAGGCTGGTATTTTCACAGCAAACCAGCTGGCTGTACAAGGGAATCCCCGTCGTGATATCCTATGGTTCTTGTTGTCCCAACCGTGACCCTTGCCTGGGTCACTTTCAGCAGAAAGGAACTGGAGTGAAGAGGGGAGAAAGGCTAAACAGCCCTTAGGTTACTTGCAAGTGAAATGCCACACTAACACCAGGCTTGTATAAAAATTAAAACAAGTATTTTATTGTGCAAGAATAAAAATACCATCAGTTCATCAAAATACAGCTGGTTGTGTTTGAAAGGCAAATCTCCTTGTATGTACAGAGATAATAGCGACGCGTTTCTCAGGCTTGTATACTCTGACCCTGTTTTAATTCCCTTTAAATAGGGCTCAGTAACCATATGTTTCCAATGAACCCTCCCCTTTCTTCACATAAACCAATAAAACCTCTCTCCCTAAACGCCCACTTGTTGCAATAATTAGGGAAATACTATGAAATTATATATATATATATATATATATATATATATATATATATATATATATATATATATATATATATATATATATATATATAAACCAATATAATCTCCTGTGAGTTGTGACCCATACGTTGGTAACTATAAAATTACATAAGTGTGAATCCATGCCGATTTTGAAATAATTACAAATTGGACTAATATAAACAAACTACGTAAATGAAGTCTCCTTAACCAATAACAACCAATCTTATGGGGGTTTGTGTCTCATGACAAATCTGATTGGTGTGCGCCCTGATCATAAGAAAGACTACACAGACCGTCATGCCTTTATGTGTCACTCATGTATAGAGCTTCCCGGAAGTGTATCAGCATGACCGTCTGATTTGCTAAGTGCCCTCCCGACGGCGGAAGTGATATAATAGCAAAGCACTCGGGTTGCATAATTATAGGCAATAAATTAACCCAATGCGCTAAGCAAAGGCACCCGAATGGTCAGAATGAGACAATAACGAGTACACACTATACATAGATAAGATTGTTAGATGTAATGCAATGTTAGTACATCTCTAAATGTTCCATCATCTCAATTGTAAAAAATATAGGCACTCGCGAGTACGCATTGTGCATAATATATCTATGAAGTAAATGATATAATGATACATTGATAGATATCTGAGCAATACCTAATGTGCTAGTGTGATGGATTAATATGTGACATGTATCTGAATAATACCTAATAAAAAAAAGTGCAATGTCCGTGATTATGGCAAAATATTTATATGAAAGTGCTATAATAAACAATGCTATATCTCCTGTGTGTGGATGGTCATAAAGAACGTATCATAGAAATTATTGGTGATGTGATTATTGCGAATGTGTGATGAAAACCTGTAATAGTGTGAATATGTGTATATATGGATCTAACAATTATGTGAGAGATTATATAAATATATTATCTAAAAGTGACTGTGAGAACATGTAGATATATTAATCAACACATAATCTAAAAATATATATGCTCACTACATGGGTAATGACCTATATTCGAATATATACTAAAGTGAATCTAACCATTAAGTGAAATTATTTAAACAAAATTCTCAAAGGAATTTAAAAGGCCACATCACCTAAGCATATATACACTCACTATGTGAGTGGTTACCTACAGACTAATAATATTGTACTAATGATACTAAATATATTATTCATATAGCTAAAAAAATTACTAACAATGCTTTAACATATAGCTAAGCAACAAGTGGGCAGGGAAAGTGCAGTGTACAAAATCTTCCTAAACACTAACAACAAAAATATAAATTAAAAAAAAAAAAATGCAAATAAGTTAAAATTATAAAACATCGAAAATGATAATAATGATGGTCGTTAAAACTTAGATAGTTGGGATGGTTAGAAATATTAATCTACGATAAACTCAGTGAGGACCCTAACATATGACTAGTAATTATTGAATGTAAAGAACAATCATATAAATGCAGCTGAATCTATAACTTCATTAAGGCCAGTGCGAAATAGACTATTGAATTTGAAAATCCAATAGGTTTCCCTTTGTCTAAGCTTGTTAAACCTATTGTACAAATTACTTTTGGGGATACTTTCTATTGGAGTAATTTTGAATGAGCGTTTTCCGGATACATATTTCTCACAAATGTGTCGGGATACACTATGTTTAGATGACTTTACTTTGGTGTTCACTCCATCGGGTTCTGACCTTTCTACAGGTCCTACCTATATACTGGATCCCACATTTGCACGTAAGTGCATAAATGACAAAACTGGAATCACAGGTCATTTTACTTTTAATATGAAATATTTCCCCGTTATTATGTGATACTATGATGGTGAATCCATGAGTTATGTGTTCACACATGAAACATAGTTTCTTTCCACATCTGTATACTCCCATCTTGTTGGAAGTGTTATTTCCTATCTTTCTTCCTGATCTACATATACATACACTAGTTGATTTGTGTGAGATTCTGCAGTACGCAAAGACTGAGCTAGTACCAAGATATCGTCCAAATAAGGAAACACTGCAATACCCTGTTCTCTGATTACAGAGAGTAGGGCACCCAGAACCTTTGAAAAGATTCTTGGAGCTGTTGCTAGGCCAAATGGAAGAGCAACAAATTGGTAAAGCTTGTTTAGAAAAGAGAATATCAGAAACATAATGTTCTGGATGAATCGGAATATGAAGGTATGCATCCTGCAAGCCTATTGTGGACATATAATGTCCTTGCTGAACAAAAGGCAGAATAGTCCTTATATAGTCACCATCTTGAAAGTTGGTACTCTTACATAACGATTCAAAATTTTTCAGATCCAGAACTGGTCTGAATAAATTTTCCTTCTTTGGTACAATGAATAGATTTGAATAAAACCCCAAACCTTGTTCCTGAGGAGGAACTGGCATGATTACCCCTGAAGACTCCAGGTCTGAAACACACTTCAGGAAAGCCTGAGCTTTTACTGGATTTACTGGGATACGTGAGAGAAAAAAAAAATCTTCTCACAGGAGGTCTTACTCTGAATCCTATTCGATACCCTTGAGAGATAATGCTCTGAATCCATTGATTTTGGACAGATTTTATCCAAATATCTTGAAAAACCTTAATCTGCCCCCAACCAGCTGAGCTGGAATGAGGGCTGCACCTTCATGCGGACTTAGGGGCTGACTTCCTAAATGGCTTGGATTTATTCCAATTTGAGGAAGGCTTCCAATTGGAAGTAGACTCCTTGGGGGGAAGATTGAGTTTTTGTTCCTTATTCTGACGAAAGGAACAAAAACGGTTAGAAGCCTTAGATTTACCCTTAGGTTTTTAATCCTGAGGCAGAAAAACTCCCTTCCCCCAGTGACAGTTGAAATAATAGAATCCAACTGAGAACCAAATAAAGTATTACCTTGGAAAGAAAGAGATAGTAATCTAGATTTAGATGTCATATCAGCATTCCAAGATTTAAGCCACAAAGCTCTTCTAGCTAATACAGCTAAAGACATGGATCTAACATCAATTTTGATAATATCAAAAATTGCATCACAATAAAATGATTAGCATATTGCAATAAGCGAATAATGCTAGATAAGTCAGAATCCAATTCCTGTTGCGCTAAATTTTCCAACCAGAATGTTGATGCAGCCGCAACATCAGCCAAAGAAATTTCAGATCTGAGAAGATGACCTGAATATAAATAGGCCTTCCTTAGATAAGATTCAAGCTTCCTATCTAAAGGATCCTTAAAAGGAAGTACTATCCTCCATAGGAATAGTGGTACGTTTAGCAAGAGTAGAAATAGCCCCTTCAACTTTGGGGATTTTTTCCCAAAACTCTATAGATTTTGCTGGTAAAGGATACAATTTTTTAAACCTTGAAGAAGGAATAAAAGTACCTGGCTTATTCCATTCCCTAGAAATCATATCAGAAATAGCCTCAGGAATAAAAAAACCCTGGAGAAACCACAGGAGGTTTAAAAACAACATTTAAACGTTAATTAGACTGAACGTCAATAGGACTGGTTATCTCAATATCCA
Organism: Bombina bombina; assembly: GCF_027579735.1. NCBI lineage: Eukaryota > Metazoa > Chordata > Amphibia > Anura > Bombinatoridae > Bombina > Bombina bombina. The sequence goes on from NC_069500.1 coordinate 604,418,210, forward strand.
AAATAATTAACACTTCTTTTAACCCTTTAAGGACACAGCTTTCAGTTTGCTCAATTGTTTTATGACGGAAAAATTCTGTCATATGTCCTTAAGAGGATAATAAAGAACGCATATACTCTATTTTAAATAAATAAGTAGATTTGTCAGTGTCAATGTCTGAGGAAGGATCTTCTGTATCAGATAGATCCTCATCAGAAGAGGATAAATTATGTTGTTGGTCATTTGAAATTTCATCAACTAAATGAGAAGTTTTAAAAGACCTTTACGTTTATTAGAAGGTGGAAATGCAGACAAAGCCTTCAAAATAGAATCAGAAACAAATTCTTTAAAATTTACAGGTATATCATGCACATTAGAAGTTGAAGGAACTACAATTGGCAATGTGATATTACTGATGGATACACTAACTGCATGTAAAAGTTTATCATGACAACTATTACAAATGTCATTCAGCGAAATAATTTCAACAATTTTACAACAAATGCACTTAGCTTTGGTAGGACCGATGTCAGGCAGCAATGTTCCAGCAGAAACTTCTGAGGCAGGATCAGATAGACATCTTGCAAAATGTAAGAGAAAAAAAACACAACATAAAAAGCAAAATGATCTATTTCCTTATATGACAGTTTCAGGAATGGGGAAAAAAGCAACTAGCATAGGCCTCTGATAGAGAAAAAAAATCAAGAGGCAAACATCAATGGGGTATTGAAATAATGAAAAAGTTTGGCGCCAAGTATGACGCACAACGTAAACTTTTTGGCGCCAAAAATAGCCGGAAATGACACTCTCGCGTCACTAATGATGCAACCGTGTGAAAGGTCTCGGCGTCAAGTATGACGCCGGAAAATGATGAAAATGCGTCAGACGTATTTTACCGCGCCAAAAATATGTTCACGCCAAGAATGAAGCAATAAAGTTTAGCATTTGACGCACCCGCAGGCCTAATGCCACCCGCAATTTGCAAGAACTAGTCAATTGAAAAAAAGACTAAACCCCAGGTAAGAAAAACATTTCTATAAAAGATGTTTATATTACCCAAATATGAAACTGACAGTCTGCAGAAGGAAATACATGAACCTGACTCATGGCAAATATAAGTACAATACATATATTTAGAACTTTATATAAATGCATAAAGTGCCAAACCATAGCTGAGGTGTCTTAAGTAATAAAAAACATACTTACCAAAAAACACCCATCCACATATAGCAGATAGCCAAACCAGTACTGAAACAGTTATAAGTAGAGGTAATGGTAAATTGAGAGTATATCGTCAATCTGAAAAGGGAGTTAGGAGATGAATCTCTACGACCAATAACAGAGAACCCATGAAATAGACCCCCGTTAGGGTAATCATCGTATTCAATAAGTGATACTCCCTTCACGGCCCTCTGACATTCGCTGTACTCTGAGAGGAATCGGGCTTCAACAATGCTGAGAAGCGCATATCAACGTAGAAATCTTAGCACAAACTTACTTCACCACCTCCATAGGAGGCAAAGTTTGTAAAACTGAATTGTGGGTGTGGTGAGGGGTGTATTTATAGGCATTTTAAGGTTTGGGAAACTTTGCCCCTCCTGGTAGGAAATGTATATCCCATACGTCACTAGCTCATGGACTCTTGCCAATTACATGAAAGAAAAGTATATATTTATATTATATTATATTATATTATATATATATTATATATATATATATATATATATATATATATACACACACACAGTTTTTTTCTTTATCATACACTACCACCTATAATAAAACGCAATTTCCAGTCAACATGAAAAGTTTGTCCTTTAAAAAGGACCAGTAAATACAGTCGATTTGCATAATCAACAAATGCATGATAAAAAGACAATGCAATAAAACTTAGTCTTAACTTAAAAAAGGTAGTAGATTTTTTTTCTGACAAATTTGAGTTATGTCTATTTCCACTCCTCCTGTATTATATGACAGCCATCAGCCAATCACAAATGCAAATATACGCAAATTTGATAATGGTCTATCTGAATCATAAACTTTTTTTTTTACTTGAGTGTCCCTTTAATAATGACACATACAGTCAAAAAAAAAAATGTTCAGATATAATGCTCAGATTTACCATCACTTTAAGGCAACGGTGGCTCTTTGGCGCCTGGTTTTGTCGAGCATTAAAAAAAAAAATATATAAGTGTTACTGTTCCTATAAAGGGGCATGATGGTTAAACATTCAGACTGTCAGATGAAATATTGTTGTAGTTTATATTTTAAAATAATATATTTAACTTTTTTTTTTTTTTTTTACAAAAAATAAAATAAAAATACCCACAGCATTGGCAGAGGTGGTCTTCCTGTCTAGTTTCCACCGTTTTCTTAAGAGTGCACCCAAAACGTACTTAAAAGGGACACTATCCCCTTAAATTTCTAGACATAATAATGCAATCAAAGCACAGATTATCCTGAGAATATTATGCAGATGTATTTTTAAAAACTACATGAGCTGTAGAAATATTTTTCCAAATGTTCTGGCCTCCTGTATCAGGTAACAGCCAATCACAGTCTAGTATATGTATACTCTGAACTTGTGCACATAACCAATATTGACTTTAGCGTCTTTTTAATAAAACTTTTAAGTTGATTGGAGTAGCCATGTTAGTCCAGTGATTTAGATAACATAAGTATTGCATTGAAGCAAGTTTTTTAGATTTGAAAAAGGAAAGTACACTTCCGAAAGCTTGTTAACTTATAAATGTATAGTTAGTCCAATAAAATAAAAAATCTGCTCAATGCAATACTTTTGTTAAATAAAAGTTTTACATACGCATATATTCTGTGAGTGCCCTGTGCACCAGCATTCAAACACTACACCTCCTGAAAGAGTCAGTGGTGGCTTGTATGACAACATACACCACCACCAGCTCTCTGAGCAGGCATTGTGGTTAAATACTAATGCAAACAACAAGGAGGCTGTATCCAAAAAAAAAAGGGTTAAAATCCCTTTAATTATTAAAGCATGGGGATCAACATAGAACACAGCGTTTCGGGGTGGTCCCCTTAATCATGTGATACCACTCATACAATGCCCTAATTTATAGCACTTCCCATAAATCAATTATAGCAATTAATAAATTACAATTGAGTTGATTGAAATAGGGCAAATAGTATAAAAAGTCAAGTAACAAAACTACATAAAATGTATACAATATATAAAAAAGGTTAATTTAAAAACAATAATGCCTAATATTATATTACAACCAGCAAAGTATATCCAGCTTAATACTGTGAAATAAATGGATGCAAAGCATTTTTAGCTAGACCTGAGTATCAGATGTTAAATTAATAAACACTCAAATTCATAAAGATATTACAAGTCTACTAATAAAAAAAAAAACTGACCAATTGATTTCTTTTTTCATTCCCTTAGGCTCCATAGTGTCTAGTCTGACTATCCTAAAGACCTCACGTTGCTTCAAGAGCAATTCCTTATTGCTCCCCAGTCTAGGGATGTCAACCTTCTCAATGACATGGAAGCGCAATTGATTAAATTGGTGGCCAAACTGTACAAAATGGGCAGCTACTGGGGCAGTTACAACCTTACATTGCTCTTATGCTCACTTATACAATATTTAATACGTCTGGTGGTCTCTCCGACGTAACCACGCCCACAAGGGCATTTCATAAGATAAACAACAAAAGATGTAAGACATGTATAGTGTGCATTATGTCTAAATTTTTGTCCAGTCAATGGATGAGAAAAATAAGGCCCCTTTATGACCGAACTATATTTAACACAGCCAAGGCAACGAAAACATCTAAGATTCTTTTCAGATATAAAAGATTGTTTCAAAGTTTTTTTAGAACCTATATCAGCTCTTATAAGATCATCCCTCAAGTTCTTACTCCTCTTAAAGACCGTCATGGGTGGCTGCTTAAATTCCTCTACATCAGATATACATTCCCCCAATGAATACCAGCATTTACGTATAATTTTCGTGATTCGGTTGCTTTCCTGACAGAATTCAGATATAAAGGTTAACCTCTTTTTCTTTTTTTTTGCCAATTGTTTACCTATCAAATCATTTCTAGGAGTAGCTCTAACCTCAGTAGTGACCTGATCTATCAAAGCATGTGGATAAACCCTTATAAGAATTTTTTCTTTTAACCTCAGGGGGACAGTATTTTCATCTGAAACTATTTTTTTCACCCTAAATCCAGCCCCTTTCTTAATCACAGACACATCCAGGAAGTCTATTCTAGTTTCAGACCACGTCACTTTGAATTTAATATGGCAAGTACACCTATTCAATTTGTCCGCAAATTGGGCCAGGGCTCCAATGTCGCCAACCCACACACCAAAAATATTGTCAATGTAGCACCACACTGACGAAAAAACTCATTTTTAAAAACAAATTTTTCCTCAAAGGAATTCATAAAGATATTGGCGTAATTAGGTGTGACATTGGAGCCCATGGCAGTCCCTTGTAGCTGTAAAAAGAACAAATCTTCAATAAGAAAATTGTATAATACAATCTCCAAAAGCTGCAAGAGAAAATATATTTGTCCATTATAAAGACCACAGGAATATAACACAGATCAAACAGCCCCCAACCCACTCATGTGTGATAGCCGTGTAAAGGCTGGTAACATCAAGGGAATAAAGTATAAATTTATCTGTAAAATTGTGTATCTTCTCTAGGAAGTCTCCCGTGTCCCTGATGAATGTGCTGATTGTCTATGCAGGACGTTGTTCATCTGGTATTAACCTTGGTATCCTGTTGGTACCGTAACATTGGTGGCAAGCGACGGAATGAACCTTATCGCCCAGAAGAGCAACTACACAAGCCAGTAACCTCAGGAAGAGGGGGATTATTACAATACTGACTAAGATGGAAAGAGTACCAGGGACAGAAGGAACCAAAGGGCCCAGCATATCAGACAGAACCCCTGAAGAAGCAAGCTTTGATCGGGCGGTTAAAATAAGACTGGCATATTATGGCCCCAACCCATCTGCGGAAATTATCGACCGGGTCATAGCAGCTGTGGAGGCCAACCTACTTCGCCAAAGCGGCGCTTCAGCAGCTCAAATCACAGCAAACCCAGGGGAAAAGGGAAAAGTAAATTTTGCAGCTTTTAAAAACTTCCTGGAAACAGGAGAGATTGATGGGTACCTTGCGGATTTTGAGAGGCAATGTGCACTACACAAGGTACCCGCAGAGGACTGGGTCACGATATTATCCGGAAAATTATCCGGCCGGGCCAGTGAGGCTTTTCGGGCCATTCCAGATGAGGAAGTGGAGGATTATAATACTGTAAAAGAGGCTCTGCTCTCCAGGTATGCGGTTACACCGGAGGCATACCGGAGGCGGTTCAGAGACACTGTTAAAGTAGCTGGAGATTCCTACCTTGAGTGGGCATGTAAGGTGCACCGCACAGCAGCTCACTGGATAGCGGGGTGCCAAGCCGTATCTGGGGAAGAGGTGCTGCAGCTATTCCTGTTGGAACATTGCTTCGACAAGTTACCCGCAGGAGTTCGAGAGTGGGTTCGGGACCGTAAACCCTCCACCCTGCATGAAGCGGCTCGCTTGGCAGATGAGTATACAGATGCCCGCAAACTGGACACTGCTACCACTAAGCCCCCTGCTAGAGTGGAGTACAGACCCCCAGTCACCCCAGCAGCTGCCAGTTACCAAACCCCGGCACACTGCTATACCACACTGCCTCCGGCCACGAACTACCCTCAGAGAACCCGGTTCAATTCGCGGGGCTACTCACAACCGATTCGGTGCTTTGGATGTAAGCAACTAGGGCACAAAAGACCAGAGTGTCCCCTAAATGCAGCGAACCAAACACAGTCCTGGAGAAGACCTGCCGGCGGAATCACACGTAACCCTCAGCCTGCGGCCCGCTACGTAGAGGCGCAAGAATGCTGGGGCATCCTACATGAGGCAGACCTTGTGCAAGCTGCCCACCGGAATAACCGGCAACTGGTTAAAGTGAATGGGAAGGAGGTCAGTGGTCTATGGGATACTGGTGCTACCATGACCTTGCTTCGAAAGAACTTGGTGTCTGAGAAACAGCACACAGGAGACACTGTGGCTGTGAGGGTAGCAGGGGGCACTGTGTTCCGCCTACCTGTTGCCAGGGTACATTTGGATTGGGGAGTGGGCGCTAGACCTGTGAATGTGGGGGTCATGAAGGATTTACCCGCTGATATTCTCCTTGGAAATAACTTGACCCCCCTTGTTTCTGCCTACGCTCCTATGGGTCCCGCTGATGTTAACCCTGTGACTACCCGTGCCCAGATCCGTGCAGCAGAGACTGACCCACCTGCTGCTAAGCCCCAGGATGCTGAGCTCAGTAAATCTCTATCCGCTATTGATACGTGGAAGTCCCGTTACAATGCGCTGATGAAGGAGAAGAGTCACGTAGAGGATAAAATGGTCACGTTAAATAATCACGTAACAGTGCTAGCGGGAGAGAAGAGGAGTGCAGAGGAAAAAGCACGTTTAGAACAGGAATCTCTGCTAGACAAGCTGCACCGACAGACTGCAGAAAACACCAGCTTGAGAGTAGAACATGAAACCTTAAAGACAAACTTAGCGACACTTGAGGAGAAGCTGACGCCGGCTCATAGTGAGGTGCAGCAACTCAAGGGCACCCTATGTCAGTATGAAGGGATTGTGGATACCTATAAAGAGCAGGTACAAAAAAAACTCGTAAAGAAGCTGATGGGATTTTGAAGGACTGTTTAGCCCTAGTCTGGGCACTGAGGAAGTTGAACCGTTGTTTGTATGGACAGGAATTCCCTCTCATAACGGGAATACAGATGGATTATCCTGGCAAACTGACATGCCTACCACCTCCTAGTCCGGTCATCCCCAGGTTGACCCGCAAAAGGGTCAAGCCGGGTCTGCCGGAGTGTTCCACAAGGGGGGAGCTATGTGACAGACCCTTGTCAGGACTGAAGGAGTTAACTGTGTTTAGCTTTAAGAAACTATTTTCTAAACACAAGTTGCTGGCTCCAGCTATAATTTAATTAGTGCTAAGCATTCTATTGTTTGATCACCTCCAGAGAGAAAACGCCTAAGTGATAAGAAGGGCCAAGAGTGTCTTGTGGTTGAAGTGTTTAAGTAATATAATTCTATTGTATCATGTCAAAGGGCTTGTTCCCTCCATGTAATGTACAACAGTCTTTCAACCCCCATCTGGGGGGGGGTCAAACCTGTATAAATACTAGGCATCTAGCCTTTAAAGTGATGGTAAACTCTCCCCTTTATAAAATCAGATCTAGAATGTAAGTGCTATTTTAGATGGGGTTTTATTCATCATGTGCAATGAAGATGCGCTATAACTTAGTTATTAATATAGATATGAAATTCAAATACCCCACGTTACACCACCCACTTCAAAAGTCAATCTTCCTGTCAGCTAAATGATTGAATTACTCTCCAATCAATGCTCTAGCTACAACAAAAGTGCCATATGGGGAGAGCGCTGATTGGACAACAATTCAATCTGTTAGCTCACAGAAAATGTTACTTTTGAAGTGGGCGGAGGAGCATGCAGTATTTGAATTTCATATCTATATTAATAACTAAGTTATACTGCATCTTCATTACAGCTAATGAATTAAACTTCATCTAAAATAGCGCTTACATTCCAGATCTGATTTTATAAAGGGGAGAATTTACCATCACTTTAATAAATGTCATTCTTTTTTAAACCTGAAATGTGGAGCTTGGTCTCATGTTTGCAGGGAAACTGATCGAGGTTGTGAAGTGCTGATTCTGTATGCAGGACATTGTTCCCTGGTATTAACCCTTGGTATCCTGTTGGTACCGTAACATTCACTGAGCTGTTGTTCGTTCCTGGTAGAGCGCTTCTCTGTATGCAAATTATTGTTTTTAAATTAACCTTTTTTATATAGTTTACATTTTGTGTAGTTTTGTTACTTGACTTTATATACTATTTGCTCTATTTCAAATCAACTCAATTGAAATTGATTAATTGCAATAATAGATTTATGGGAAGTGCTATAAATTAGGGAATTTTATAACCGTGGTATCACATGATTAAATGTTGTGTTCTATGTCGATCTCCATGCTTTCATAATAAAAGGGATTTTAACCTTTTTTGGATACAGCCTCCTTGCATCAGTATTTGTGGGCTTGGCAGTGGCCCATGGCTGTTCCATAAGTACCTGGTGTAAGTGCTGGTCTAACCTTGTATTGGTTAAATACTGATGCTCCAGTCACACACACTTTTTTTCTGGGCAGCTGACAGGGCTTACAGCAAATTATTAGAGTAAGTGTGCACATGCTTCATACTTATCTTGGGCTAAGCTTGTAGCTTTAAAGGGACATTATACACTCATTTTTTCTTTGCATAAATGTTTTGTAGATGATTTATATAGCCCATAAAGTTTTATTTTAAAATAAATGTATAGTTTTGCTTATTTTTAAAAAACATTGCTCTGATTTTCAGACTCCTAACCAAGCCCCAAAGTTTTATGTGAATACGGTCAGCTACCTTCTCCAGCTTGCTGCTGTTTGTGTAAAGGGTCTTTTCATATGCAAAAGAAGGGGGAGTGGGGGAAAGTGTCTTATTTCCCACTCGCAGTGGGCTTTCCAGCTACCTTTTCAACAGAGCCAAACTGACATCTTCTAAGTAAGTTTTTAAACAGTTTTATACTGGATTTTTATATCAGTATCTGTGCATCTTATTCTTTATACTAGTGTCTATTACATGCAGTTATATGAAAATGAGTGTATATTGTCCCTTTAAGAGATCACTTACTGTGCAAGAGGACACTAAAAACTGGAGACATGTTGTAAAATACATAAAATGCTTGTGCACAAGGAATACTCAAGGATTCTAACCTTTTTAGTTAGCAATGCTGGCTGCCCCCACCCATAATTGGTTATTTAATTTTGTATCCTGCATCAAGTTTAAGGGGGCGCTGAAACATTGGTATTGTTTTATCTAAAAGATGACATCTTAAGCATATTAGTTTTTGCTTTGTTGAAAAGTATAACTGTGTCACAGTCCACCAGCAGATCTGTCTCCTTATCAGCAAGTATGACATTTCTCCTTAGTGAGAACAAATATGCACTTCCTGTTAGTTTGAAAACCAATTCAAAAATAGAAATTGCTTTATGTATTTTATTATTGCGTGTTAATAACTATATGTTTAACCCCTGAAAAGTTGTTAAACCTAGTTAAAATCTACTCCAGATCAGCAAAGCACTACTGGAAACAGCTGCTGAGCCAATGGCAAGAGGCCTATATGCATGTTACCACCAATCACCAACAAGCTCACAGTATTGCATTGCAGCTCCTGAGCCTGCCCAGGTATGCTTTTCAACAAAGAATACCAAAACAACAAAGTAAATTTGATAACAGAAGGAAATTTTACAAAAAGCTCTTATAACTGAATGCTTTCTCTGAATCATGAACATTTAATTTCATGACCCTTTAATACATTTTTTTAAACAAGTTTAAACAGTGGTCTTTTATATGTATGATCGATGTAGTATTGAAGTGCAGCATACTTTTTAGTCTAAGACCTGCTGATTCTTGAAATGCTAACTAGTATAATTGCCAGTCTTAAAAATTCCCTTTTGGGAATTGCAGAAAGCTGTTCCCACAACCAAGAAAAAGCTTCAAAACCTCTGGAACTATGAACTTGCTCTATTGATGACAAAACAAAAACCATGAAAAGACCCATTAGACAAACAAAAGCAGCAGGAGTCTGTAAACGAGCGTATACATCTGACACTATGGCTTGTTTAGGAGTCTGAAAATCATCACAATGTTATTAAAAAATAAGCCCAACTATACATTATTACAAAAACACTCCCAGTGGGCTATATAAATGGATCAAATACAAAACATTTATGCAAAGAAAAATCTAGTGTGCAATGTCTCTTTAATATAGGAGTCACACAAATATAAAATGAGTTGCACATGCTAGTCATAATACATGCTATCAGTCCTCATTTAGTCCAAAATTAAATTACTCAAACATCTCTCTCATTTGTGTCTGCATTCTGATCTGGAAATAGACTTATGGTCCTACAACTAATATTTAAAGACATATTAAACACCCCCCCCCAAAAAAATCATGATTCAGATTGAGAATACAATTTTAAACAACATTCCAATTTATTTCTATTATTTAATTTGCTTCATTCTTAAAGTATCCTTTGTTGCCTATTTAGATATGTTTTTCAACAAAGGCTATCAAGAGAATAAAGCAACTTAGTTAATAGAAGTAAATTGGAAAGTTTAAAAATGTCATGCTCTTCCTAAATCATGCAAGAACAATTTTGGGTTTCATGTCTCTTTAAGGTGATTTCTATATATTTTAGTTAGAGAAAACACTTTTACTGCCATTAATATCTCAACAAGAAAGTATCCCCGAGCATATTTGCCATTTTTATAAAACATTACTGTAATTTAATCTCTCAGATTTTAGGTATAATAAGTACATTTAATAAACCAAAGATTTAGTGATATTTACACATTATGTGTTTTGTCTTTTGCAAATCAAACATTTTAAAAGACAAAAAGAGAAACAGTGCCCCCCACCCCCCTTTCTTTAACACGTGCAATCTGGTTTCTGAACTAATAAAAACTTCCCATTAGTTATCGTCTCCCATCATATTTAACAATGTTATCAAACGTTTCATATTCTGAAGACTTGACAATAGTTAACAAAACAAGTTTCTGTTCTCCAGCAATTCAGTTTTCAAGTTTATTGTGCTCAGCCTCTCCTCTTCCTGTTTTCATCGCAACAAATCCAATCCAAACAAAATGTTTCTAAAACTTCAGCGGCACAGAGGTGGTGCACAGCTGCTGCTGATTCCTTTTACCTAGCTACTGTGAGAACACAACTACAACCGCTGACCCAGATTCAGCCTTACCTGGTAGTGAGATCTGACAGCCATTTTAGGAATAAATCAGGTAGGGTACAGAAATGTCCAGTTGTTTCCTGGGTGTTGTTTCTCGCGTGTAGCTGCTTACAGGGGGCAGCACCTGTGTGTTTGGAGAGAGGACTTAGACCTGCGCGCTTCCCATGCAGCTACTGAGCAGGCAATGGGGTGTGGAGAGAAGCAAAGCAGTGACTCTACCCGGGTGAATTGTACCTCCCACACCAGGAACTCTGTGCTCTAATAATGTGTATGTAAGAGCAGCTGACACCCACCTGCCTAGCCCAGCTCCCAGCCAGGCAGGTCTGACTCCTCACCTAACAGCTGTAATATGATCTGACTCAGACCCTACAGACATTCAGACACAGGCAAACACCCATTGAAAGCTGTGGGAAGAGAGGCAATCAAATGTAGGCTGAAAGGAGGAGGGGGAGTTAACACTAAACAGCACAAATATGCAAGAAAAAAAAGCTTATTTAATATAAAATAAATGATAAATAAACATGTGCTTAGACCAAGTGCTGCACTGATGGGAAAAAAATAATGTTTCCAAGATTTAATGCTTTGGTTATGGAGATGCAAATTGATACACTGCATAAACAGAAGTTTTGCTTGTTTCTACGTTGTAAATTCCTGACAGATTAGCACACTAGTGTATCAACATAAATATGTGTCCCTGATAGCCATTAAACTGAGTGTATAGTAATTAGAGGGACATTAATCTAAAAAATACGTTACTCTTACATTTTTTTTTTAAATAAGCATAGTAACAATCAAAGGTATATTTATTGTTTGTTTTGCCTGCTGTGCTTTTACCAATGACCACAGAAATGCTGGAATGTATAGTTATGACCCTGATACACGCTATGCAGTGATTGTTGAGATCAGTACAATGTCATGTTTACAGTTGACCTCTGGCCACAGCATTACTAAAATAGTAAAACCCTTCACATTTTGCAGACAAAATTAAAGTTTAAACAGCTACAGAATCTGTATTATTTTATACAGGTTAACTCAATGCGTAATTGCTGGCAAATACTATGCACATTTAAAAATTATTTTAATGTCCAATTGTAAAAAATACTCTGCCTTTGAAGTTTGACACCATGTTGCAAATTTGTCATAAAATAGTGCTGACATTTTACAGGTGTATGCTTTTCAATTTTTAATTTTTTTTACAAAGTAAAAATGTTAGCTAGAATGTGCTACATTAAAACTAAAACTATTTGATACAATGTTTTAATACAATGGAATATTGTGTTTCTCCATTTTATATACTACTCTCTGTTGCTGAAATATAAGGGGCATTCTATTGTAAAAATGTTCTATTTTGTTTCTATTCTATTTTTAAACCATCTTTTTCAATTCCAGTCCTCAGGGATTTTCAGGATTACCATGGATGAGAATAGGCTAATAACCTGATCAGCTGATTTTCACCTGTGCTCTGGGAATAGCTGAAAATGTTAGCTCATGGATAAACAACTGGATAAAAGACATACAGGTGAAACTCAAAAAATTAGAATATCGTGCAAAAGTTAATTTATTTCACTAATGCAACATAAAAGGTGAAACTAATACATGAGATAGAATCATTACATGCAAAGCAAGATAGTTCAAGCTGTGATTTGTCATAATTGTGATGATTATGGCTAACAGCTCATGAAAACCCCAAATCCACAATCTCAGAAAATTAGAATATTGTGAAAAGGTGCAATATTCTAGGCTCAAAGTGTCCCACTCTAACCAGCTAATTAAGCCATAACACCTGCAAAGGGTTCCTGAGCCTTTAAATGGTCTCTCAGTCTGGTTCAATAGGAATCACAATCATGGGAAAGACTGCTGACCTGACAGTTGTGCAGAAAACCATCATTGACACCCTCCATAAGGAGGGAAAGCCTCAAAATGTAATTGCAAAAGAAGTTGGATGTTCCCAAAGTGCTGTATCAAAGCACATTAATAGAAAATTTTGTGGAAGGGAAAAGTGTGGAAGAAAAAGGTGCACAAGCAGCAGGGATGACTGTAGCCTAGAGAGGATTGTCAGGAAAAGGCCATTCAAAAGTGTTGGGGACTTTCACAAGGAGTGGACTGAGGCTGGAATCAGTGCATCAAGAGCCAACACACACAGACGGATACTAGACATGGGCTTCAAATGTTGTATTCCTCTTGTCAAGCCACTCCTGAACAACAAACAACGTCAGAAGCGTCTTACCTGGGCTAAAGAAAAAACAGACCTGGTCTGTTGCTCAGTGGTCCAAAGTTCTCTTTTCTGATGAGAGCAAATTTTGCATCTCATTTGGAAACCAAGGACCCAGAGTATGGATAATGATACAATACCAGCATCACCGTGATCCAGAGTTGCAAATACTCAACTTTATTCTTGCACAGAGGGAACAAGAAAGACAACGTTTTGGGCTATCTGCCCTTATTCATGTCATAACAGGTAATACCCAAAATGCTCACCTTTATACACAGTCACAGGTGGTTCAATTAACTTAAAGGGACAGTCAAGGCCAAAAAAAACTTTTATTTTTCAAATAGGGCATGTAATTTTAAACAACTTTCCAATTTACTTTTATCAACAATTTTGCTTTGTTCTCTTGGTATTCTAGTTGAAAGCTAAACCTAGGAAGGCTCATATGATAATTTCTAAGCCCTTGAAGGCCGCCTCTAATCACATGCTTTGTATTTGCTTTTCACAGCAGGGGAGAGTAGTTCAGGTAAACCATATAGATAGAATTGTGATCACGCCCGTGGGTTGTGGCAGACACTGCACTAATTGGCTAAAATGCAAGTCAATAGATAATAACTAAAAGTCATGTGATTAGGGGCGGTCAGGAGATGCTTAGATACAAGCTAGTCACAGCAGTAAAAAGTGTATTAATATAACTGTGTTGGTTTTGCAAAACTGGGGAATGGGTAATAAAGGGATTATCTATCTTTTTAAAGAACAAAAATTCTGGTGTTGACTGTCCCTTTAACATTCTCATTTACTCCTTCATAATCCTTACAGAGTTTACTTCTACTATATCTCCACCTAGTGGTATCAATTGTAATTAAATTTCAAAGCAAAACAGAACATTATGGCAGCAGATATCTATACAAATAAATTCCATTCCATATCTCTATTCATTCATTTTGGATACATAGAATCTAATTTATAAATCCAATGTGCTTCTCGCTTCTTGAGATAAAGCTCTCTATTACCACCCCTCCTTAAAGGGGCAACATGTTCAATTATTTGAAATCTAAGTTGAGAGACAGAATGACCAGCTTCAACAAAATGGTGGGCCACAGGGGCTTCCTTATCCTTGCGTCTTATTGCTGATTTATGCTGTATCATTCTGTCTCTTACTTTTTGGGTTGTCTCACCCAAATAAATAATCCCACATGGACATTTAATTAAGTAAACTACATAAGTAGTATTATATGTATGAAATCCTTACATTTTAAATTTCTGACCAGTAAGGGGTGTGTAAATGTATCTCCTTTAATCATACTGTTACAGTTTGAGCAGGATAAACAAGGGAATCAACCATTCTTCTTGGATGTAATATATCTTATCTGTTTTATTGCTCCCTACATCAGCCCTCACCAATCTATCCTTAATGTTACACGATCTCTTATATGCTGAAAGGGGATAGTTCTTAAAGACATCATGGGATGGATGACAATCGCTCAATAAATGCCAATGTTTCCTTACAATCCCTAAAATATGTTTACTTAGTACATTGATTAAATTCAGAAACAAATATCTAGTTGAAACTAGATTAAATGAGATGGGCAATAAATTTATTACAAGGGGATATCCAAAATGTAATATCCATTAAACCATTAAAAAAGTCCATGAAATTCCTAGAAGTGAGGTGTTGAGACCTAAACTAAAGGAGGAGAGTAAACAAAAACAGAAAGGATGGCTTTTGTTTCTGAGTATGGAGGAAGAATGGAGAGGCACACACTGCAAGATGTTTGAAGTCCAGTGTGAAGTTTCCACAGTCTGTGTTGATTTGGGAAACCATGTCATCTGCTGGTGTTGGTCCACTGTGCTTCATTAAGTCCAGGGTCTACGCAGCCCTCTTCCAGGAGATTTTGGAGCACTTCATGCTTCCTTCCGCAGATGAGCTCTATGGGGATGCTGACTTCATTTTCCAGCAGGACTTGGCACCTGCCCACACTGCCAAAAGCACCAAAACTTGGTTCAATGACCGTGGGATTACTGTGCTTGATTGGCCAGCAAACTCGCCCGACCTGAACCCCATAGAGATTCTATGGGGCATTGCCAAGAGAAAGATGATAGACATGAGAACAAACAATGTAGAAGAGCTGAAGGCCGCTATTGAAGCATCCCAGTCTTCCATAACACCTCAGCAGTGCCACAGGCTGATAGCTTCCATGCCACGCCGCATTGAGGCAGTAATTGCTGCAAAAGGGGCCCAAACCAAGTACTGAGTACATACAGTATGCATGCTTATATTTTTCAGAGGTCCGCTATTGTTCTATGTACAATCCTTGTTTTATTGATTGCATGTAATATTCTAATTTTCTGAGATTGTGGATTTGGGGTTTTCATGAGCTGTAAGCCATAATCATCACAATTATGACAAATCACGGCTTGAACTATATTGCCTTGCATGTAATGAGTCTATCTCATATATTAGTTTCACCTTTTAAGTTGCATTAGTGAAATAAATGAACTTTTGCACAATATTCTAATTTTCGAGTTTCCCCTGTATAACAATGAGTTGTAATTATTGGGGTCCCCCATGACTGTTAACATACTCTGTTCTTTTTAATATTTTGATAAATGACTTGAAGGAAGAGGAGCAACATCTTTATTTTTTCTGATGATACAAAGTTATGTAAGATGATTAGGTCAGTGCAGGATGTAATTGCTTTGCAAGGAGATTAAAAAAAAATGAAGGTATGGGCTGGTAAGTGACAAATGAGATTTAATATTTGTAAATGGAAGTTTTTACATTCTGAAAGTAAAATTATACAGGCAACCTATATAAATGGACTAGACTAAGCAAAACAGCAGCGGAAAAGGATTTTGTACTTATAGATAACAAGCTAAAAGAGGCATAGACGGAGTGTTGTCTACTCCCTTTGTAATATCTAAAGATACTAGAAAGGGATGCCCCCTGTCACCCCTACTCTTAGCGTGCTTGATACAGGCATTTGCTATCAGAGGAATTGGAGGAAGCCGGATTCGTCACAGATCTGCTAAAGAAAACAGGAGATGCGGGTAGAGGATCAGCGTTATGTTTACTATAACGCAAAGGTAAGTATTTTAAAAAATAAGCGTCTTTGTAAATTTTAAATAATTAAAGTTTCCCTGTTTTTAAGATAATTTTTTGATACTGGGCTTTAAATCATTAAAGTTTACAATCACTTTAGATGTTTAAAACATACCATTAGAAGAAAAAAAAAATATATTTACTTTTCATGGAAACAATCCTGAAGATGACCACTAATCATAAGTTGTATGTAAATGGTCTGTGCAAGAGCATGCACGTGTATGTGCACGTCAGTCTCATGGTCAGTTAAGAAATAATATCCATAGAAGACTATTTGTATTGGCTAAGCTATGATTACTGAACAATGGGTAAAGAAAAGATAAGTACATGAAAGTGACTCCTATTCTGAAAATGGACATGTTCATTTAATTATAAAAAAAAGTGTTGGATTGTCAATAATAATAATAATAATGAATTCCCTTTTGGGAAAACTATTGTTAATTATTACACAGAAGGAATTCTCAGAGATGTACTGATATATTTACTTACCGATGATACCAAACTTCTTGCCCAATGTGATTAATTGGAAAAATTATTTGAAGGGTTCCATAATTGGTTTAATTGTATACAAGTGCATAATTATATTAAGACAAGTGCATTCGGTTCCTTTTTTAGGATTCGAATGCAGAAGAAGGAGGCCGCTCATGCACTTCTTTTCAGAGCCGGATTTATTCTTGGGAAAGTTCAACACACTAAGATCTGGATTTTCACAGCAAAGATATTAGGACATAAAACTCCCAAAAACTCTTTCATGATTCAGATAGAGAATACAATTAAAAAAAAAACTGGGTGAGCCAAGAACATGAAGCATATATGTGCAGCAACCTGAGCCTATCTAGGTATCCTTTTCAACAAAGGATACCAAGTGAACAAAACAAATAAGATAATATAAGTAAATTGGAAAGTTGTTTAAAATCACAAGCTCTATCTGAATCCTGAAATAAACAATTTTGGGTTTCGTGTCTCTTTAACTGAAAACACTATTTGAGTGGAATATTTGTTCTTTATTGGTTTAGCACTTTAGCGTTATACAACATGAAATCTATTACCCAAAAAGAAAGAACTACACCTGTGCTATCCGACATGATTATTGTTGTGCGTATGAACTTATAATACCAAAGCAAAAATACAAGCAGTATGGATTGTGCTCCAATTATGTTAATGTTTCATATCACTTGCATCTTTGTGCTCCACTTGTAATCTAATGAAAAACAATACTGGTTGCTCACGGATATAAAACCAGAAATCCTTTATTGCCTCGGATTAAAAACATCTCAATGTAAAAAATACATATTACAAAAACTGCATAGCTGGATGAGATCATGTAATGTGTTTCAGCTCTCAACCGTACTCATAGAATGTATAGTCTATGGGGCAGAAGAACCGCTAACAAACAAATAGATAAGGAGTGAACAGCTTACACATCCTTATACTGGAAGCTGAGTGCTGCAGCAATGAAGACTGATGGAGGTGATGGAGGATTATACAGTAAATTGCTTCATGCTCACATAGTTATTGTTAATTTTAGTGCTGCCCTCCACACTATGCATGAGGATTATTGTATGGAACACTTTAAAGGGGCAGTTAACACTTAAAATGTTATTGTTTAAAAAGATAAGGTAATCCCTTTATTTTCCTTTTCTCAGTTTTGCACAACCAACACTGTTATATTAATATACTTTTTACCTCTGTGATTACCTTGTATCTAAGCTTATGCAGACAGCCTCTTATCTTAGATCTTTTGACAGACTAGCATTTCAATTCAGTCAATTAGTGCTGTCTCCACTTAAATAACTCCACTAGAGTGAGCACAATGTTATCTATATGGCACACATGAACAAACAGTACATGTTATAAGCTATTCACAGCCAGACGGTGAGCTAAGAGTTTGAGTGCAGAGTCTTATAAATTAGCATATTAGACCTAGGTTTAGCTTTTTACAAAAAAAACCAAGAGAAAAAAGCAAATTTAATGATAAAAGTAAATTGGCAAGTTGTTTAAAATTCCATGCCCTATCTGAATCACGAAAGTTTAATCCCTTAACGAGCAACGACGTATGGGGTACATCATGCAAAAAATGCAGTTAACGAAAGAGGACGGTCCCCCTTACGTCGTTGGTCTTTGAAAGTGGCGGAAGCGATCCTGATTGCTTCTAGCTGCTTTTATGTTATTGCAGTGATGTCTCGATATTGAGGCATCCTGCCATAACACTTTCTAGCAGTCCGATGCAGAGAGAGCCACTCTGTGGCCCTCTCTGCATCGGCCATCGATGGCCGTAATCGTTGGTGGGTGGGAGCTGATGCAGGGAGGCGGATGGGCGGCCATCGGTGAAGGAGGGGGGGTCGCGTGCATGCACGGAGGTGGGTGTGCGCACGGGCGTGGGTGGGAACCCTACACCATGGGACAATATGGCACAGGTACGGTGGGAAAGAGGACTGGGGAGGGTGGGAATTTAAAATTAAGGGATCTGGGAGAGGGTGGGGGGTTGGATGTTGAGGGGAGGCAATTACACTATAGAAAACATTCAATATTTCTTTAATAAAACATAAAAAATCTAAATAAAACATAAAACATATTTTATTTTAAACTGGGTAATGGCAGACAGCTGCCAGTACTCAAGATGGCACACAATAAGGCAGATGGGGAGGGGTAGAGAGCTGTTTGAGGGGAATCAGGGAGGTTGGGGGCTAAGGGGGGATCCTACACAGCAGAATTATAAAAAAAAACAAAAGAAAAACTTTTCTTTTAGTACTGCCAGACTTTCTGCCAGTACTTAAGATGGCGGGACAATTCTGGGGAGGGGGAAGAGGCTGTTTGGGAAGGATCAGGGGGTGTGATGTGTCCGGTGGGAGGCTGATCTCTACACTAAAGCTAAAATTAACCCTGCAAGCTCCCTACAAGCTACCTAATTAACCCCTTCACTGATAGACATAATACACGTGTGATGCACAGCGGCATTTAGCAGGCTTCTAATTACCATAAAGCAACGCCATATATGTCTGCTATTTCTGAGCAAAGGGGATCCCAGAGAAGCATTTACAACCATTTGTGCCATAATTGCACAAGCTGTTAATTAACTTCAGTGAGAAAACTAAAATTTGTGAAAAAGTGAACAATTTTTTTTATTTGATCACATTTGGCAGTGAAATGGTGGCATGAAATATACCAAAATGGGCCTAGATCAATACTTTGGGTTGTCTACTACATTACACTAAAGCTAAAATTAACCCTACAAGCTCCCTAATAACCCCTTCACTGCTGGGCATAATACACGTGTGGTGCGCAACGGCATTTAGCAGCCTTCTAATTACTAAAAGGCAACGCCAAAGCCATATAAGTCTGTTACCTAAACCTAAAGTCTGTGAAAAAAATGACAGATATCAGTGTTCCAATGTAACTATCGCTAATTTTGAAAAAAAGTGGTTTGGAAATAGCAAAGTGCTACTTGTATTTATGGCCCTATAACTTGCAAAGAATGCAAAGAACATGTAAACATTGGGTATTTCTAAACTCAGGACAAAATTAAGAAACTATTTAGCATGGGTGTCTTTTGGTGGTTGTAGATGTGTAACAGATTTTGAGGGACAAAGTTAGAAAAAGTGTGTTTTTTTTCCAGATATTTTATCATTTTTTTATAGTAAATTATAAGATATGATGAAAATAATAGTATCTTTAGAAAGTCCATTTAATGGCCAGAAAAACGGTATATAATATGTGTGGGTACAGTAAATGAGTAAGAGGAAAATTACAGCTAAACACAAACACTGCAAAAATGTAAAAATAGCCTTGGTCCCAAACGGTCAAAAAATGGAAAAGTGCCGTGGTCCTTAAGGGGTTAAACGGACAGTCTATTCAAAATTAAACTTTCATGATTCAGATTGGGCATGTAATTTTAAACAACTTTCCAATTGAACATATTTTATCAATTTTGCTTTGTTCTCTTGGTATTCTTTGTTGAAAGCTAAACCTAGGTAGACTCATATGCTAATTTCTAAACCCTTGAAGGCCTCCTCTAATCTCAGTACATTTTGACAGATTTTCACAGCTAGACAACGCTAGTGCATGTGTGCCTTATAGGTAACATTGTGCTCACTCCCATGGAATTATTTATGAGTCAGCACTGATTGGCTAAATGCAAGTCTGTCAAAAGAACTGAAATAAGGGGGCAGTCTGCAGAGGCTTAGATACAAGATAATCACAGAGGTAAAAAGTATATTAATATAACCGTGTTATTATGCAAAACTGGGGAATGGGTAATAAAGGGAGTAGACTGTCCCTTTAATTTTTAACTGTTCCTTTAAGAGGGGTTGTTAATTTTGTTTTGGCTTGGCCACTGTAATCTGGAAGCTAGTTAACACACTGGGTGAGCCAATAACATGAAGCATATATGTGCAGCAACCAATCAGCGACTCCTGAGCCTACTTGGGTATCCTTTTCAACAAAGAATACCAAGAGAACAAAACAATTAGATAATAGAAGTAAATTGGACAGTTGTTTAAAATCACACACTCTATCTGAATAACGGAAGGCAAAAAAAATTGGGTAACTGAAAACTCCACTATTTGAGTAGAATATTTGTGTTCTTTAGCCCTTTAGCATTATACAACATAAAATATATTACCCAAAAGAAAAGGACACACCTGTGCTATCCGACATGATTATTGTTGTGCGTATGGACTTATAATACCAGAGCAAAAATGCAAGCGGTATGGATTGCGCTCCAATGATGTTAACGTTTCATATCATTTTCGTTTAATTTAAGAGAGGTTGTTAATTTTGTTTTGGCTTGGCCACTTGTAATCTGACCCTTTTCATTTTATTTTTACACAAGAATATTCTACTAATAGTAAAACGAAAACAACAACACCAGTCTCCTCTTCATTTCTAAACTGCTTGTACTGCCGTAATAAAGACAGTAGATTTGTGCACTTGAGTGAAATTCTAAACACTAATTACATTTCATACACCTCTCTCTAACAGTGATGTCGCGAATTGTTCGCCGGCGAATAGTTCCCGGCGAACATAGCATGCTCGCGTTCGCCGCAGACGGCGAACATATGCAATGTTCGGTCCGCCCCCTATTCCTCATCATTGAGTAAACTTTGACCCTGTACCTCACAGTCAGAAGACACATTACAGCCAATCAGCAGCAGATCCTCCCTCCCAGACCCTCCCACCTCCTGGACAGCATCCATTTTAGATTCATTCGGAAGCTGAATTCATAGTGAGAGGAGGCCTGGAAAGTGTAGATGCTGCTGATTTCATAGGGAAATCGATAGCTAGGCTAGTGTATTCAGTGTCCACTACAGTCCTGAAGGACTCATCTGATCTCTGCTGTAAGGACAGCACCCCAAAAAGCACTTTTTAGGGCTAGAACATCAGTCTGCTTTTTTTTTTCCTGTGTAATCTAATTGCAGTTGCCTGCCTGCCAGCGCGTGTGTCAGTCTCACAGCGTATACTGTGCCCACTTGCCCAGTGCCACCACTCATATCTGGTGTAACAGTAGTGTACATTTAAAAAAAACAACACTTTTTTAACTATGAAATAATAGCAGACAGCTGCCAGTACCCAAGATGGCCACCAATAAGGCAGATGGGGAGGGTTAGAGAGCTGTTTTGGGGGGGATCAGGGAGGTTGGGGGCTAAGGGGGATGCTACACCACAGCATATGTAAAAAAATGTAAAAACCTTTTATTTTAGTACTAGCAGACTTTCTGCCAGTACTTAAGATGGTGGGGACAATTGTGGGGTGGGGGAGGGAAGGGAGCTGTTTGGGAGGGATCAGGGGGTCTGATGTGTCAGGTGGGAGGCTGATCTCTACACTAAAGCTAAAATTAACCCTGCAAGCTCCCTAAAAACTACCTAATTAATAAATCCCTTCACTGCTAGCCATAATACACGAGTGATGCGCAGCAGCATTTAGCGGCCTTCTAATTACCAGAAAGCAACGCCAAAGTCATATCTGTCTGCTATTTCTGAACAAAGGGGATCCCAGAGAAGCATTTACAACCATTTGTGCCATAATTGCACAAGCTGTTTGTAAATAATTTCTGTGAGAAACCTAAAATTGCAAAAAAAATTAAGTTTTTTTTAAATTTGATCACATTTGGCGGTGAAATGGTGGCATGAAATATACCAAAATGGGCCTAGATCAATACTTTGGGTTGTCTACTACACTACACTTAAGCTAAAATTAACTCTACAAGCTCCCTACATGCTCCCTAATTAACCCCTTCACTGCTGGGCATAAAACACGTGTGGTGCGCAGTGGCATTTAGCAGCCTTCTAATTACCAAAAGGCAACGCCAAAGCCATATAGGTCTGCTATTTCTGAACAAAGGGGATCCCAGAGAAGCATTTACAACTATTTATGCCATAATTGCATAAGTTGTTTGTAAATAATTTTTGTGAGAAACCTAAAGTTTGTGAAAAAGTGAACAATCTTTTTTTATTTGATCGCATTTGGCGGTGAAATGGTGGCATTAAATATACCAAAATGGGCCTAGATCAATAGTTTGGGTTGTCTACTACACTACACTTAAGCTAAAATTAACTCTACAAGCTGCCTACATGCTCCCTAATTAACCCCATTCACTGCTGGGCATAAAACACATGTGGTGCGCAGTGGCATTTAGCAGCCTTCTAATTACCAAAAAGCAACGCCTAAGCCATATAAGTCTGCTATTTCTGAACAAAGGGGATCCCAGAGAAGCATTTACAACCATTTATGCCATAATTGCATAAGTTGTAAATAATTTCTGTGAGAAACCTAAAGTTTGTGAAAAAGTGAACAATTTTTTTTTATTTGATCGCATTTGGCGGTGAAATGGTGGCATTAAATATACCAAAATGGGCCTAGATCAATACTTTGGGTTGTCTACTACACTACACTTAAGCTAAAATTAACTCTACAAGCTGCCTACATGCTCCCTAATTAACCCCTTCACTGCTGGGCATAAAACACGTGTGGTGCGCAGTGGCATTTAGCAGCCTTCTAATTACCAAAAAGCAACGCCAAAGCCATATAAGTCTGCTATAATGGCATGTCTGTCACACAGTGTTGGGGCAAGGGTCCATCTGACCACTTATACCTGGTCTGCAAAGCATGGTCAGGGCAGGTATATCACCTACACTGCGCACTGTGAAGCGGGCGTAACCCTTACACTACCTGATCGATACATCATCATACCTGATGTTTTAAAGCACGTTATTCCAAACAATTTAGGAATGTTAGGTGATTTATGCCCTTTATGGATTAAAACCAGACTCTGCATCAACTATGTCATTTTCCATGGGAGTTTTGCCATGGATCCCCCTCCGGCATGCCACAGTCCAGGTGTTAGTCCCCTTGAAACAACTTTTCCATCACTATTGTGGCCAGAAAGAGTCCCTGTGGGTTTTAAAATTCGCCTGCCTATTGAAGTCTATGGCGGTTCGCCCGTTCGCAAACTTTTTTGGAAGTTCGTGTTCGCCTTTCGCGAACCCAAATTTTTATGTTCGCGACATCACTACCCTCTAATTATGGGTGCAGCTATTTTGGAACCTATGTTACACTGCAGGTATCTTAAAGGGACGTGATACCCAAATGTTGAAACACTTGAAAGTGATGCAGCATAGCTGTTAAAAGCTGACTAGAAAATATCACCTGAACATCTCTATGTAAAAAATGAAGAAATTTGACCTCAAAATGTCCTAAGTATTCACACCCCACTGTAAAGGACTTTAAGCAGCAAATCAGTATGCCTGTCCCGGGACTTGCAAAGGAGCATTCCGCATGCACACTCATGTTATTGCCCTATTCAGTTTAAGGAATTTTACTATGAAATTTCATGAGATTACAGTAAAAAAAGTTAATGACCTCAGCACTGCTGATGCTGAGTTGCTGCTGTTCATTTCTTCCTTCCTTCCTTCGTTCCTTCTTTTTTTTTTTTACCTGCAGCTGGGCGGTAACTGAAAGATCAATTTTTACATATCACTTACTCTGGTGAGCTGAGAAAATTGTGAGGTAAAATATCTTCCTTTTTTACATAGAGATGCTCAGGTGATATTTTCCTGTCAGCTTTTTACAGCTATAATGCATCAGTTTCAAGTGATTTAGCATATGAGTATTATGTCCCTTTAAGTAATGTTGCTGCACATGTGCAAATACAGCAGCACTGGAATGCAGTGAAAGCTAAATTTCAGCATAGCAACACCCATGACTAGAGGAAGGTGGGGATTAACCTCAGTACTATGTTTATAAAATGTATTTAGTGTTTAATGTCCCTTTAAAGGGACATGAAACTCCACATTTTTACTTCATGATTCAGATAGAGCATACAATTTTAAACATTTTCCCAGTTTGCTCCTATTATCAAATTTGCTTCATTCTTTTGGTATTTTTGTTGAAAGAATAGCAATGCGCTGCTGGGAGATAGCTGAACACATATGGTGAGCCAATGCAAGAGGCATAAATGTTCAGCCACCAATTAGTAGCCAGCTCCTAGTACTGTATTGCTGCTCCTGAGCCTACCTATGTATGCTTTTCAACAAATGATACCAAGAAAACAAAGCAAATTATATAATAGAAGTTGGAAAGTTGTTCAAAATTGCATGCTCTATTTGACTCATGAAAGAAAAATTTGGGGTTTCATGTCTCCGTAAGGACTGGGACATTTAAATAATTTCTTAAACAAGCAGTCACACCTCTAAACATTTTAAGAAGAAAAAAAATATTAATTTACATTATAGAGCAGAAAATCTTTTATTTTGAAAATAATCTGAAAACCAACACCTCCACTAATACTCAACCATTTTTATCATCATGCTATAATGCATATTGTTCTATACACCACCAGTTATATCAGTGATTTTCAACCTTTTCTTTTGCCGTGGCACATTTTTTTACATTAAAAAATCCTGCGGCACACCACCATCCCAAAATTTAACAAAATCACAGATTGTAGCCTAATCAATACAGTATATATATATATGAGATACACACACACACACACACACGCAACACGCAATCATACACACACACATGCGTACATACACACATGCATACACTCACACATGCATACATACACACACAAACATGCATGGATACACACACACAGAGACACATAAACATATACACACTGTCATGCATGGTGCTCTGACAAAATGCAGAAGGACATTTGGCAGATGGACATTTGGCTGACAGACAGAAAGCTAAAGAATGTTCCGATTTCGGCCGAGGGCAGATACGTTCCAGAGTGCTCTGTTCTAATCAGAGCCTCGGGCGCCGCAACTGCCTCTGGGAACCTTACCATGGGTCCCAGGCCGCACGTTTTGTAATTCTCTGTCTGGGAAATTATCTATCTATCTATCAAATCTATCTATTTATCTATCAAATCTATCTATCTATCGTATCTATCAAATGTATCTATTGCATCTATTGATCTATCTTTAATCTATGTATCTATCTATCAAATCTATCTCGTGGCCGGACTGTTATCTGACAGCCACTTGTGTTTCGGCCAAATGTCCATCGGCCAAGTGTCCGTCGGCTAAAAGTCCGGCCACGGTCATGCATACCTATTTATACAGTGAGTAGGTGTTTATGCATTGGGAACGCAGGGTCAAATTCAGATAACACTTCTTCAAAATATATATAATCCCACAAAAACTAGTATCTAAGCCTGTGGCCCCACAGGACACAGATGATCAGATTGACTACTCAGTAGTAGTCAATCTGATCCCCTGTATCCTGTGGGGCCACAGGCTTTGATACTAGTTTTTGTGGGATTATATATATTTTGAAGAAGTGTGGACTGGAGAATGGGGACAGGATATTAGATCAAGAGGCAAAGAGGTTGTGGGGAGTGGACATTACAGCAGGAGGTTGGAGGCCAAGAACCGTAGATTGTAGAATTAGATGACAGAGGGATGAATGTTGGAGACTGGAGATGAGAGCAGGTGGATATGGAGTGGGGAAAAGGAGAAGAAATCTGCGGATGGAGGATGGGAACTGGAGCTCTCTGAATCATGAAATAAAAAAAAATAGTTCCATGTCCCTTTAATAAAATACATTTTCAAATGTGTGCATGCCATGAAATGTGTTTTGGTCTGATAACTGTACCTTATCATATTTTTCATTGTACCTGCTTAACTCATATATAATATATATGCATTAGTAAGACATCGAAAATTATTATGTGGGAAACACAAAAGGCAACTCTGAAGATTTAATTTATGTGTTTTGACAGGTTTTACAGATGACAGTATGCTTAATACCTAACATTTAAAAATACTTGCTTTCCATTGAGATTTGTTTTATTGTACTATCAAATTTAATCTAATTATTCAAGATAGGACAATAATAAAATCTGCATAGAAAGCAAGTATTTTTAAATGTTAGGCATTAAGCACTACATTCCACTATTATCATGATATTAGTGGAATGTAGTGCAACAAGAGCAGGGGGATAGAGATCAGAGACAGGTGACAAGCATGGGGGTGGATATTGGGGAACACAAAAGTAGCGGAGGGGTTCAGATTACAAGGACTAACTAAGGCCTAGATTTAGAGTTGGGCGGTAGCCGTGAAAACCAGCGTTAGAGGCTCCTAACGCTGTTTTTTACCGCCCTCTGGTATTTGGAGTCAGTCAGGAAAGGGTCTAACGCTCACTTTCCAGCCGCGACTTTTCCATACCGCAGATCCCCTTACGCCAATCAGATTGAGCTTGTATTCTATTGGCTGATCAGAACAGCCAATAGAATGCGAGCTCAATCTGATTGACTGATCGGATCAGCCAATCGGATTGAACTTGAATCTGATTGGCTGATTCAATCAGCCAATCAGAATTTTCCTACCTTAATTCCGATTGGCTGATAGAATCCTATCAGCCAATCGGAATTCGACGGACGCCATCTTGGATGACATCATTTAAAGGAACCGTCATTCGGCTAGTAGGCGTCGTTAGAAGAGGATGGATCCGCGTCGGCTGGGAAGAAGATGGCTCCGCTCCGCTCCGGAAGAAAGAAGATTGAAGATGCTGCTTGATAGAAGACTTCATCCCGATGATGGACTTCCGACTTCAGCCCGATGATGGATTTCTTCAGCCGCCGCTTGGATCCAGACTTCAGCCCGAGGATGGACGTCACTCTTCAGCCCCCCGCTTGGGCTTGGATCAACACTTCCGAGGCTTGGATCAAGACTTCCGAGGACCGATCGGTGAACCTGGCATGGTGAAGATAAGGTAGGAAGATCTTCAGGGGCTTAGTGTTAGGTTTATCTAAGGGGGGTTTGGGTTAGATTAGGGGTATGTGGGTGGTGGGTTGTAATGTTGGGGGGGGGTATTGTATGTGTTTTTTTTACAGGCAAAAGAGCTGAATTCTTTGGGGCATGCCCCGCAAAGGGCCCTGTTCAGGGCTGGTAAGGTAAAAGAGCTTTGAACTTTTTTAATTTAGAATAGGGTAGGGCATTTTTTTATTTTGGGGGGCTTTGTTATTTTATTAGGGGGCTTAGAGTAGGTGTAATTAGTTTAAAATTGTTGTAATATTTTTCTAATGTTTGTAAATATTTTTTTATTTTTTTGTAACAGTTCTTTTTTATTTTTTGTACTTTAGTTAGTTTATTTCATTGTATTTATTTGTAGATATTGTATTTAATTAATTTATTTGATAGTGTAGTGTTAGGTTTAATTGTAGATAATTGTAGGTATTTTATTTAATTAATTTATTGATAGTGTAGTGTTAGGTTTAATTGTAACTTAGGTTAGGATTTATTTTACAGGTAATTTTGTAATTATTTTAACTATTTTAGCTATTAAATAGTTCTTAACTATTTAATAGCTATTGTACCTGGTTAAAATAAATACAAAGTTACCTGTAAAATAAATATAAATCCTAAAATAGCTATAATATAATTATAATTTATATTGTAGCTATATTAGGGTTTATTTTACAGGTAAGTATTTAGCTTTAAATAGGAATAATTTATTTAATAAGAGTTAATTTATTTAGTTAGATTTAAATTGTATTTAACTTAGGGGGGTGTTAGTGTTAGGGTTAGACTTAGCTTTAGGGGTTAATCCATTTATTACAGTAGCGGCGAGATTCGGTCTGCAGATTAGGGGTTAATAATTGAAGTTAGGTGTCGGCGATGTTAGGGAGGGCAGATTAGGGGTTAATACTATTTATTATAGGGTTATTGAGGCAGGAGTGAAGCGGATTAGGGGTTAATAACTTTATTATAGTAGCGGTGCGGTCCACTCGGCAGATTAGGGGTTAATAAGTGTAGGCAGGTGGAGGCGACGTTGAGGGGGGCAGATTAGGGGTTAATAAATATAATATAGGGGTCGGCGGTGTTAGGTGCAGCAGATTAGGGGTACATAGCTATAATGTAGGTAGCAGCGGTGTACGGAGCGGCAGATTAGGGGTTAATAATAATATGCAGGGGTCAGCGATAGCGGGGACGGCAGATTAGGGGTTAATAAGTGTAAGGTTAGGGGTGTTTAGACTCGGGGTTCATGTTAGGGTGTTAGGTTCAGACTTAGGAGGTGTTTCTGCATAGCAAACAATGGGGCTGCGTTAGGAGCTGAACGCTGCTTTTTTGCAGGTGTTAGGTTTTTTTTCAGCTCAGACAGCCCCATTGTTTTCTATGGGGGAATCGTGCACGAGCACGTTTTTGAAGCTGGCCGCGTCCGTAAGCACCGCTGGTATCGAGAGTTGAAGTTGCGGTAAATATGCTATATGCTCCTCTTTTGGAGCCTAACGCAGCCATTCTGTGAACTCTAAATACCAGCGGTATTTAAAAGGTGCGGCCAGAAAAAAGCATGCGTAGCTAACGCACCCCTTTGGCCGCAAAACTCTAAATCTAGGCATAGGTTTTTAAGAAAATTATAGTTGTGAGAGCCTGTTATTAATACACAACAGTGACTTTGAGTGCCCAATGAGTTATATCAGATGATACTAGTTATCAGATGATATCTTACCTGTGGTGGGTGCAGCGGCCAACAGTCTGAGCAGAGTGTCCACTCCAGATGAAAACGCCACGTGGAGGGATTACCCCTCTAAACACCCTTGCCTACAAGTCTGCTAACATAACTCTGGCACATATCGAAGGACATTATTACTCTTTAATACTGGAGGAGAGCAAAAGGCTTTACCAGAACTAGAGGAATGATTAGGCAGACAGACATGTAGTAGGCCCACTGCAAAAATGGTTTGATGCAGAATCTCCCCCCCCTTACATCCTTTATCAGCACCATGCCCCACAGAGGTTAACAGATAAGAGAGAATGCAGGCAGATGATACTAGTTATTAGATGATATCTTACCTTTGGTGGGTGCAGCAGCCAGCAGTCTGAGGAGAGTGTCCACTCCAGATGAGTTAGGGTCCTATGACGTGCGGCAGTAAGTCACTTGTACTCTTGTAGTACCGGCAGCGACACACACCGGTCTGACTGGAGCACAAGAACTAAATGTGACAGACTCACTTATTAGTCCGGGACTTCTGACTTAGAGAGAGAGACTGACTAGTGTCTCTGAGCGTCCTGGTACTGTCTCCTCTGGTCCTTGAGACAACGTGGGGTACGCCTGAATTCAAAGCCTCAGTCTGTAGTAGCACACAGCAGCACGTGCAGTCATGTTCGCCGAAAAACCTGTGTCTGGCGTGACTGCGTTGTGCACTGACTGACTGTGTGCTGTCATATGATAGCCCAGGGCCCAATAACAATTTTAAAAATAAAAAATGTAAACTAAAATGATGATGAGCCTGTCAGTCTGCCGCAGCACACCTGAGGATCTCTCACGGCACACTAGTGTGCCGCGGCACACTGGTTGAAAATCGCTGAGTTATATGATGTAAGTACCTAACCCACAATAGTACATGATACACAAAAATAAATAATGTTGTAAGTGCTTCTGGTTAAAGGGACACTGAACCCAATTTTTCTTTCTTTCGGGATTTAGATAGAGCATGCAATTTTAAGCAACTTTCTAATTTAAAGGAAAAAAGTGTCTCTGGACCAACAGGTTAAAAACAGTAGTTGACTTTATTTTCCAATTGTTGATAAAACAAAAAGTGGTACACACAATTCGGTGGTGTATGCAGGTTCGGTCTTACGTGTTTCAGCAATAGCTTACGCCTTAATCATTGGTCTATGATTAAGGTGTAAGCTATCGCCGAAACGCGTAAGACCGAACCTGCATACACCACCTGATTGTGTGTACCACTTTTTGTTTTATCAACAATTGGAAAATAAAGTCAACTACTGTTTTTAACCTGTTGGTCCAGAGACACTTTTTTCCTTTATCGTTACTTTCTTGCGAGCGAGGAGGAGCTTGCTATCTGGATCTCCAAGGTATTTTGAGTGACAGCCTATGAAAGCATACCTACGAAGCACGCTACAGCGTAACAGCGCAACATATTGGAACCGGCATTGCCTTTGAAAGCAGCGTCCGCGAACTGTGGAGGTGTTGTGGAGATACAGGAATTCACCCATCGGTAATGGTAAGACCTCACGCCTGAAAGCGACTGAATAGAGGCATCCGGTGTGGAGTGGTGAGTGCCCTGCTAATAGGGCTGTTATCTTACAACATAACACTGAAGCTGCATGTTTTGAATTAGGCTCCTTTTGCTGGGCTATCCGCCATTTCCACTGATCTTTATTTAAAGACTGACTTTCTATCTGCTTACTTCTGTCTGCTATTCAGCTGTGCACAGAGCAAAGCAAATGTGTTTTTTTATGTGGAACTTTCTAATTTACTCATATTATCAAATTTTCTTCATTCTCTTGGCATCTTTATTTAAGCAAGAATGTAAGTTTAGATGCCGGCCCATTTTTGGTGAACAACCTGGGTTGTTTTTGCTGATTGGTGGATAAATTCACCCACCAATAAACAAGTGCTGTCCAGAGGTCTGAACCAAAAATTTGCTGGCTCCTTAGCTTAGATGCCTTCTTTTTCAAATAAAGATAGCAAGAGAACAAAGAAAAATTGATAATAGGAGTAAATTAGAAAGTTGCTTAAAATTGCATGCTCTATCTGAATAATGAAAGAAAAAAATTGGGTTCAGTGTACCTTTAATTTCGAGACTGATGCACTTAGTAACCCTTTCTAATAGGAAGACAACGGTGCACAAAATCCCCATTTAATTTCAACTGAGATCCAGCAGTACTATCAGTAGGAACAGTATGAGCCTTGTTGGAGTCTTAAAGTGATTGTAAAGTATAACGAATTAAAGCCCAATATTAAAAAATACTCTTAAAAACAGGGTCACTTTCATTTATTAAACTTTACAAATACACTTTCCTCCTCAATACACAAATGGTAGGTGCCCTTTTGGAAGATATGAGGTTTTTTTATTATTAATATATATATATTAATTATTCTCCAGTTTACTGCCCCTTTATGCAAAGACTTTCCAGGTGCAAGGAGGCATTTTATCTAAGATTTTTACATCTGCATAAAATGTTATACTCTCAGACTAAGATTGCTCAGTGTTTGAAATGAGACAGGTTAACTTAACACTGTTCAGTTTAAACTACAGCTGACTTAATTTTGAAATACATACAAACAAGCCTAAATACTGCATTTAACCAGATCTAATGGTATGAGACTGAGTACCACAGCTTATGGTTTCACAAAGACCATATAAAGTACAGCATTTACAAAATCCATAAGTACAGCTGACAGATGGGACCATTTAACTTTTACTAGTTATGGTTAAAAAGGCAGCAGAGATAGAGATTATATCTAGCGTGCCAGAAAGATTAATTTAAAACACAACTCTGTAATTGTGACTTGTGTAAACTGCTTCAATGTTTGGTAAATAAACAAGCCTCTATTTAGGAACTATGTCCTGTATTGCCCTATATTAGGGTAGATAAGACACTTTTTTACACTAAATATACTAAGTTTCCCTTCCCCATCCTTCCCCCCCAAAAAAGTGCACCAAGTATTTAGAACAACATTAGTGTTATAAATTTTAAAGTAGTCAAAAATTAACAGAGTGCTGGTTAAAAATTTGAACATGGTGCCCCTAGCTGGGAACAAATAGATATCTCTCTTCTTTCCAGTAACTGTGGGATCACTCCCCTTTGTTTTGTTAGATGGGAACATTTGTACATCATATTTGAAGTGGTGCTCTTGGTTGGGGACAAAAACAAACACATGTCAACCTTTCAAAATTACTTTTCTTTATCTGGCCATCTACCCAGATCATTAATGTACAATTTTGAAATCACAGAATTATTTTTTTTTGCACATTTACAAATATGATTCTTTAAAATGTGATAGTGAGTTAATTTCTGCAATTTTTATCATGCATGTCACACATTGTTGATTTAGGGGATGCAATGTGCAGAAATTGTACCTCCTGTGAGTGTTTCTGTGGGTGTCTGTGTTTATATCTCCCTGAGTGGGAGCAAACTACATTCAGTTTAATGGCACAATCAGGCGTGCTGTGACTAGACAGCGTGCCCGATGTGCTTAGGTAATAAACAGACCCGCTCAGTAGAACCAGGAGCGGCGTTCCGAAAAATAGATTTTCGTAGGTAAATATCTTTGCAATACTCTGCTTTAGAAACCTGCGCTAGGCTAATGTTATATAATTCTGCACTGTGTGCTGAATTACATAACATTATTTGGTGGGGTTACTGGCCCTTTAAATAACTTCTCGAGCATGAACACAATGTTCTCTATATGGCCCACAAGAACTAGCAGTCTCCTGTTGTGAAAAGCTAATAAAAAGCATGTGATGTGCTGTCTTTATTGGCTTAGAAACAAGCAGACATTTAGAGGTTTGAATATTATGAAGTATATTAATATAACAATGTTTGTTGTGCAAAGCTGGGGAATGGGTAGTAAAGGTGTTATCTATCTTTTTGAACAATAACAATGTTGGTGTTGACTGTCCCTTTGAAACAATATTAGGTAAGTATTTTTGTATATCCGCATATTGTGTGTCAGTGGGTCAAGTAATAACTGTCAGCTGATGCAATGTCATTTGTTTTTTAACTATTTCATGACTGCTTATTATAATTTGATGAAAGAGACAAGGAGCAGATGGAGTGTGTTATTCTGGGATAATACTTTGGGGAATTTGAGGAATTTACACCTCTGCAATTATTCACATCTTTCTGTTTTTGTATGCAGACTAATCTGCCACTGCACTGCAAGCACTGAAAAAGATAGTTACTACTACACACTTTGGCCTAGATTGATCAAGGGCTTGGAGAGTTCTCCATTAGATTCTCCTCTGAATGCTTTGCAGCTCGCCCATGGAGAGGCGCACTGGTGCGCTCAAATTTATAAAAAAAATAGGTTATATTAAATTGCGCTTTTCATAAGGCTGGCAAATAATGATACATTTCTTCACGCGAAAAACAATTTCGCCTTATATTATTATGTAAAAGCACTAGTTTTTGCGCTCTCTCTCTCTCTCTCTCTCTCTCTCTCTCTCTCTCTCTCTCTCTCTCTCTATATATATATATATATATATATATATATATATATATATATATATATGAACATTACATTTGCGTTTTGCATGGGGCAATTTTGCACTCTATTTGTAACTTATATTGTAAATATCATATGTGTATAAAAATAATAAACATTTGGGTATTTAACCTAGTAAAAAAACACAATGTTAGAAGTGCCTATACTTCTATAGAGCATGTAATATTATTACATTTATTTTGTTGTCTTGGTGTAAAAAAGCCAACCTGAACGTGCTCAAATAAAAGCGAGTGAATGATTAGTGGTTACACACATTTGCTGCTTGTCATTGACTCACCAGATGTCTCCAGCTAGTTCTTGTGAACTGCTGGTGCAATGCTGCCCCCTGCAGATTCGCTGCCAATCGGCCACTAGCAGGGGGTGTCAATCAACCTGATCATATTCGATCGGGTTGATTTCTGTCCGTGGCCTCAGAGTAGGCGGACAAGTTATGGAGCACCTGCGTCATAACTTCTGTTTCCGGTGAGCCTGAAGCCTCCTCGGAAACAAGGGGCATCTTGCTCCATACGGAGCTTGATAGTTCGGCCCCATAGTCTCAATGGTACATTTCTGACTGTAACTAGAGAGGAATGGGGATCTTGGGAATTATTATTTCAGATGATATAAAATTTGGTACACAATGCAGCAGTGCAGTTTGAGGTCTCTGGTTAAAACTTGGATTCAAGTGGGGCCTTCAGTTCTTTACACAGACATATGTTTCTGTCTTCTCTGGCGTACAAGTGGTTAATACCCGCAAGCAATAAGAATTTGCATGGCTATCCCTTTTTTATGTAATTGGACATAATAATAATAATAACAACGCAATAATAATATATAATACTGTTAGCACATTTTATTATTGCTTAAAGGGACATTATACACTAGATTTATATTTGCATACATATTTTGAAGATGATCCATTTATATAGCCCATACAGTTATTGTTTTTTTAAAAACTTGATAGTTTTACTTATTTTTAAATAACATTGCTCTGATTTTCAGACTCGTAACCAAGCCTCAAAGTTTTAGGAGAATACTGACTTATTATTATTAGTATTATTATTATTATCAGGTATTTGTAGAGCGCCAACAGATTCCACGGCGCTATGAACATAGGTGGTATGCAAAATAACATTTACAGGGGTCAAGTGGGTACAGGACACTGACGAGAGTTGTACTGTTGTAGTCGACTCTTATGAATGTGAACTACAAACAGCTGGACTCGTAGGCTTACGTGCTATGGGGTTTAAGGGGATAGCAGTGGAGATAGGAAGGTTAGTGTATTATGTAGGCATCCCTGAATAGTAAAGTCTTCAGGGAGCGCTCGAAGCTTTGACGTATACCTACTCCAGCTTGCTTCTGTTTGTGTAAAGGGTCTGTGCATTTTATTCTTTACAGTAGTGTCTGTACATGCAGTTATATGAAAATTGGTGTATACTGTCCCTTTAAGTGCTGGCATGTAACTATGTACGTGACCCCTTGGGAATGGCTAGCATATGAGTATAGTACATAGTTACTAACAATCATTTGTGTAATAATAAAGTGCTGTGTCAAATAGTATTATTATGTCCTTTTAAATGCAGTCAATATTGCAATGTAGTAAAAAGTTTAAATAAACTTCATTTCATGTAAACTTTTTAAACGTATGGGTAAAAATGTGTGTCTTTATAAATCTCATATTCTAATAAAGTCTGCTTTTTGGATCCTCTCCAGGAAGCAGCAGGTGATTTAAATTTTAATTGAGTTAGGAACCTATGACTATAACCACTGAATTTGGATTCTGAAATAAATCTTTCATACTGATGGGATTTGTTCGTTTTAAATTATAACTAGGTCAGCAAACACTTATGTGGCTGTATTAGTTCCAACTTATCAACACATTGGTTTGTCTGCTAGAAGGCAGCATAACTGTGACAAATTTGTCACTGATTCAATTCATTTATTTCAATACATCCATTGTGTATTTTACATGAGTTCACTTTGTCACGTTTTTTTAACCAACAGACAGTTTGACCCTCTATTTTAAGACAAAATGGAAAAATAATAATAATAATAATTTTGTTGTTTGCTTACATTTGTCATTTTTGTATTTATTTATTGTTATTTGATAATATTTACTAATTTATTAGTTAGTAATTATCACTTTTGGTGACTAAATAAATATATTAATACTAAAGATGTTAAAAACAAACATCATATTCACTGTACAATGATGCATAAAAGAAATTCATTCTTCCCTATTTCCATTTTCACATTTACAAAATAAGACACTGTAGAAAATGGAACCTTAAATGAAGTTTTAACAATAAAATTCTGTGCCCTTCCTAATAGCTATAGAAGGCTGCAGAGACAGCTCCCGGATTGTAGGATCCTAGTCTATATTATTTACCAGGCAGCTGCAGCTATAAAACTAGTATTAAAGGCACAGTATACACCAATTTTCATATAACTGCATTTAATAGACACTACTATAAAGAATAATATGCACAGATACTGATATAAAAATCCAGTATAAAATCATTTAAAAACTTACTTAGAAGCTCCCAGTTTAGCTCTGTTAAAAAGGTAGCTAGAACACCCACTTTAAGCGGGAAATAACAGACACCCCTCCCCCTTCCTCTGCATATAAAAAGACTCTTTACACAAACAGGAGCAAGCTGGAGTAGGTATACCTCGGTATTCTCCTAAAACTTTGGGGCTTGATTAGGCATTTGAAAATCAGAGCAATGTTATTTAAAAATAAGCAAAACTATACATTTTTTAAAACAAACAAACTGTATGGGCTATATAAATGGATCAGCTACAAAACATTTATGCAAAGAAAAATCGAGTGTATAATGTCCCCTTAATCATCACTCCCACCACTGAATATTTCTGATATTACTAATTTTATATAGTGTGAATGTTTAAGTATTTGTAATTGTGTGTCTGGTATGAGTGTTTGTGAATATATTTAATAAATAATTTGTGTGTATGGGGTACATGTAAACTTCTATAACTTTTTTTCTAACTATATTTTGTTAAGGCAGTGATAGTTACTTTATACAGGGTCCAGAACTTTTTTTTTCTAGGTTGTATGTATATTTACAATTATTCTATAATATTTCTACATATATCTGATGCTTTTTTGCAAACATACCGCTAGATTACGAGTTTTGCGGTAAGGTGAAAAAACAGAGTTATCCGGTTATAACGCTGCTTTTTCACTACCAATGGTATTACGAGTCTTGCAGATTTAGGGGCACCGCACACTTTTTTGGCCTTACCGCAAATCAACTTACGCAATTTCCGTTAATTCTTTTTTCAATGGGATTTCCATTGTGCTGGTATTGCAAGCTTTTTTTTTTTGGGCCAAAAAGTGAGCGGTACACCCTATCCCGTCAAGATCCGTACCGCCATCTAAAGTCAGTAGTTATGAGTTTTACACTACAAAGCTGTAGCATAAAACTCATAACTAAAGTGCTAAAAAGTACACTAACACCCATAAACTACATATTAACCCCTAAACCGAGGCCCTCCCACATCGCAAACACTAAAATAATATTATTAACCCCTAATCTGCTGCTCCAGACATCGCCGCCACTAGAATAAACATATTAACCCCTAAACTGCCGCACTCCCGCCTCGCAAACACTAGTTAAATATTATTAACCCCTAATCTGCTGCCCCTAACATCGCCGCCACCTATCTACATTTATTAACCCCTAATCTGCTGCCCCCAACGTTGCCGCCACTATACTAAAGTTATTAACCCCTAACCCTAACCCCCCTTAACTTCAATATAATTAAAATAAATCTAAATAAAACCTACTATTAATAACTACATAATTCCTATTTGAAACTAAATACTTACCTATAAAATAAACCCTAAGCTAGCTACAATATAACTAATAGTTACATTGTATCTAGCTTAGGGTTTATTTTTATTTTACAGGCAAGTTTGTATTTATTTTAACTAGGTAGAATAGTTACTAAATATTTATTAACTATTTACTAACTACCTAGCTAAAATAAATACAAATTTACCTGTAAAATAAAACCTAACCTAAGCTACACTAACACCTAACCTATCACTACACTACAATTAAGTAAATTACCTAAATAAATACAATTAAATACATTAAATACAATTACCTAAATTACAAAAAAAACAAACACTAAATTACACAAAATAAAAAACAAATTACAAGATATTAACACTAATTACACCTAATCTAATAGCCCTATCAAAATAAAAAAAAGCCCCCCAAAATAAAAAAACCCGTAGCCTAAACTAAACTACCAATAGCCCTTAAAAGGGCCTTTTGCGGGGCATTGCCTCAAAGAAATCAGCTTTTTTACCTGAAAAAATATACAAACAACCCCCCCAACAGTAAAACCCACCACCCACACAACCAACCCCCCAAATAAAACCCTAACTAAAAAAATCTAAGCTCCCCATTGCCCTGAAAAGGGCATTTGGATGGGCATTGCCCTTAAAAGGGCATTTAGCTCTATTGCAGCCCAAAGCCCTAACCTAAAAATAAAACCCACCCAATAAACCCTTAAAAAAACCTAACACTAACCACCTGAAGATCCACTTACAGTTTTGAAGATCCGACATCCATCCTCAACGAAGCCGGGAGAAGTCCTCATTCAAGCCAGAAGAAGTGGTCCTCCAGACGAGCAGAAGTCTTCATCCAGACGGCATCTTCTATCTTCATCCATCTGGCGCAGAGCGGGTCCATCTTCAAGACAAATAAAGGTTCCTTTAAATGACGTCATCCAAGATGGTGTCCCTTAGATTCCGATTGGCTGATAGAATTCTATCAGCCAATCGGAATTAAGATTGCATCAGCCAATAGGATTTTTTCAATCAGCCAATAGGATTGAACTTCAATCCTATTGGCTTATCAAATCAGCCAATAGGAGTGAGCTCGCATTCCATTGGCTGATTGGAACAGCTGATAGAATGTGAGCTCAATCCTATTGGCTGATTGGATCAGCCAATAGGATTGAAATTCAATCCTATTGGCTAATTGCATCAGCCAATAGGATTTTTTCAACCTTAATTCCGATTGGCTGATAGAATTCTATCAGCCAATCTGAATCTAAGGGACTCCATCTTGGATGACGTCATTTAAAGGAACCTTCATTCGTCGTTAGTCGTCGGAAAGAAGAGGATGCTCCACGTCAGATGTCTTGAAGATGGACACGCTCGGCGCCAGATGGATGAAGATGGAAGATGCTGTCTGGATGAAGACTTCTGCCCGTCTGGAGGATCACTTCTCCCGGCATGGATGAAGACTTCTCCCAGCTTCGTTGAGGACTTCTTGCCGCTTCGATGAGGACTTCTCCTGGCTTCGTTGAGGATGGATGTCGGATCTTCAAAACTGTAAGTGGATCTTCTGGGGGTTAGTATTACGTTTTTTTAAGGGTTTATTGGGTGGGTTTTATTTTTAGGTTAGGGCTTTGGGCTGCAATAGAGCTAAATGCCCTTTTAAGGGCAATGCCCATCCAAATGCCCTTTTCAGGGCAATGGGGAGCTTAGGTTTTTTTAGTTAGGGTTTTATTTGGAGGTTGGTTGTGTGGATGGTGGGTTTTACTGTTGGGGGGGGTTGTTTGTATTTTTTTTTTCAGGTAAAAGAGCTGATTTCTTTTGGGCAATGACCCGCAAAAGGCCCTTTTAAGGGCTATTGGTAGTTTAGTTTAGGCTAGGGTGTTTTTTTTTGTAATTTAGGTAATTGTATTTAATTTATTTAATTGTATTTAATTTAGGTAATGTATTTAATTGTAGTGTAAGGTTAGGTGTTAGTGTAGCTTATCTTTTGGAGTCTTTTTTCTTTTTTTCTCTCTTTCTTTCTTTATTGTTATTTCACCTTCTCTATTCGTGCCCTGACACACATATATATATAAAACACTGGACCTTATTGTTATTCAGATCCTATTGTTTTCTGCTCTTTCTGTTTAGAAAAAACTTTTTGCAAATACATGAGTAGTTTAATTAATTTCTAACCAGTATTTACATTGAACACTTCTTAAAGCTTATAGGCCTAGATTTAGAGTTCGGCGGTAGCCGTCAAAACCAGCGTTAGAGGCTCCTAACGCTGGTTTTGGCCGCCCGCTGGTATTTGGAGTCAGTGATTAAAGGGTCTAACGCTCACTTTACAGCCGCGACTTTTCCATACCGCAGATCCCCCTACGCCATTTGCGTAGCCTATCTTTTCAATGGGATCTTTCTAACGCTGGTATTTAGAGTCGTTTCTGCAGTGAGCGTTAGACATCTAACGACAAGATTCCAGCCGCCTGAAAAAAGCAGGAGTTAAGAGCTTTCTGGCTAACGCCGGTTTATAAAGCTCTTAACTACTGTACCCTAAACTACACTAACACCCATAAACTACCTATGTACCCCTAAACCGAGGTCCCCCCACATCGCCGCCACTCGATTAAAATTTTTAACCCCTAATCTGCCGACCGCCACCTACGTTATACTTATGTACCCCTAATCTGCTGCCCCTAACCCCGCCGACCCCTATATTATATTTATTAACCCCTAACTTGCCCCACACAACGTCGCCGCAAGCTACTTAAAATAATTAACCCCTAATCTTCCGACCGCAAATCGCCGCCACCTACGTTATCCCTATGTACCCCTAATCTTCTGCCCCTAACATCGCCGACCCCTATGTTATATTTATTAACCCCTAATCTGCCCCCCACAACGTCGCCGACACCTACCTACACTTATTAACCCCTAATCTGCCGAGCGGACCTGAGCGCTACTATAATAAAGTTATTAACCCCTAATCCGCCTCACTAACCCTATCATAAATAGTATTAACCCCTAATCTGCCCTCCCTAACATCGCCGACAGCTACCTTCATTTATTAACCCCTAATCTGCCGACCGGAGCTCACCGCTACTATAATAAATGTATTAACCCCTAAAGCTAAGTCTAACCCTAACACTAACACCCCCCTAAGTTAAATATAATTTTTATCTAACGAAATAAATTAACTCTTATTAAATAAATGATTCCTATTTAAAGCTAAATACTTACCTGTAAAATAAATCCTAATATAGCTACAATATAAATTATAATTATATTATAGCTATTTTAGGATTAATATTTATTTTACAGGTAACTTTGTATTTATTTTAACCAGGTACAATAGCTATTAAATAGTTAAGAACTATTTAATAGTTACCTAGTTAAAATAATTACAAATTTACCTGTAAAATAAATCCTAACCTAAGATATAATTAAACCTAACACTACCCTATCAATAAAATAATTAAATAAACTACCTACAATTACCTACAATTAACCTAACACTACACTATCAATAAATTAATTAAACACAATTGCTACAAATAAATACAATTAAATAAACTATCTAAAGTACAAAAAATAAAAAAGAACTAAGTTACAGAAAATAAAAAAATATTTACAAACATAAGAAAAATATTACAACAATTTTAAACTAATTACACCTACTCTAAGCCCCCTAATAAAATAACAAAGACCCCCAAAATAAAAAATTCCCTACCCTATTCTAAATTTAAAAAGTTACAAGCTCTTTTACCTTACCAGCCCTGAACAGGGCCCTTTGCGGGGCATGCCCCAAGAAGTTCAGCTCTTTTGCCTGTAAAAGAAAACATACAATACCCCCCCCCCAACATTACAACCCACCACCCACATAACCCTAATCTAACCCAAACCCCCCTTAAATAAACCTAACACTAAGCCCCTGATGATCTTCCTACCTTGTCTTCACCATGCCAGGTTCACCGATCCGTCCTGGCTCCAAGATCTTCATCCAACCCAAGCGGGGGCTAGACATCCACTGAAGAAGTCCAGAAGAGGGTCCAAAGTCTTCCTCCTATCCGGCAAGAAGAGGACATCCGGACCGGCAAACATCTTCTCCAAGCGGCATCTTCTATGTTCTTCCATCCGATGACGACCGGCTCCATCTTGAAGACCTCCAGCGCGGATCCATCCTCTTCTTCCGACGACTAGACGACGAATGACGGTTCCTTTAAGGGACGTCATCCAAGATGGCGTCCCTCGAATTCCGATTGGCTGATAGGATTCTATCAGCCAATCGGAATTAAGGTAGGAATTTTCTGATTGGCTGATGGAATCAGCCAATCAGAATCAAGTTCAATCCGATTGGCTGATTGGATCAGCCAATCAGATTGAGCTCGCATTCTATTGGCTGATCGGAACAGCCAATAGAATGCGAGCTCAATCTGATTGGCTGATCCAATCAGCCAATCGGATTGAACTTGATTCTGATTGGCTGATTCCATCAGCCAATCAGAAAATTCCTACCTTAATTCCGATTGGCTGATAGAATCCTATCAGCCAATCGGAATTCGAGGGACGCCATCTTGGATGACGTCCCTTAAAGGAACCGTCATTCGTCGTCTAGTCGTCGGAAGAAGAGGATGGATCCGCGCTGGAGGTCTTCAAGATGGAGCCGGTCGTCATCGGATGGAAGAACATAGAAGATGCCGCTTGGAGAAGATGTTTGCCGGTCCGGATGTCCTCTTCTTGCCGGATAGGAGGAAGACTTTGGACCCTCTTCTGGACTTCTTCAGTGGATGTCTAGCCCCCGCTTGGGTTGGATGAAGATCTTGGAGCCAGGACGGATCGGTGAACCTGGCATGGTGAAGACAAGGTAGGAAGATCATCAGGGGCTTAGTGTTAGGTTTATTTAAGGGGGGTTTGGGTTAGATTAGGGGTATGTGGGTGGTGGGTTGTAATGTTGGGGGGGGGGGTATTGTATGTTTTCTTTTACAGGCAAAAGAGCTGAACTTCTTGGGGCATGCCCCGCAAAGGGCCCTGTTCAGGGCTGGTAAGGTAAAAGAGCTTGTAACTTTTTAAATTTAGAATAGGGTAGGGAATTTTTTATTTTGGGGGTCTTTGTTATTTTATTAGGGGGCTTAGAGTAGGTGTAATTAGTTTAAAATTGTTGTAATATTTTTCTTATGTTTGTAAATATTTTTTTATTTTCTGTAACTTAGTTCTTTTTTATTTTTTGTACTTTAGATAGTTTATTTAATTGTATTTATTTGTAGCAATTGTGTTTAATTAATTTATTGATAGTGTAGTGTTAGGTTAATTGTAGGTAATTGTAGGTAGTTTATTTAATTATTTTATTGATAGGGTAGTGTTAGGTTTAATTATATCTTAGGTTAGGATTTATTTTACAGGTAAATTTGTAATTATTTTAACTAGGTAACTATTAAATAGTTCTTAACTATTTAATAGCTATTGTACCTGGTTAAAATAAATACAAAGTTACCTGTAAAATAAATATTAATCCTAAAATAGCTATAATATAATTATAATTTATATTGTAGCTATATTAGGATTTATTTTACAGGTAAGTATTTAGCTTTAAATAGGAATCATTTATTTAATAAGAGTTAATTTATTTCGTTAGATAAAAATTATATTTAACTTAGGGGGGTGTTAGTGTTAGGGTTAGACTTAGCTT
This sequence comes from Bombina bombina, assembly GCF_027579735.1. Classification (NCBI taxonomy): domain Eukaryota; kingdom Metazoa; phylum Chordata; class Amphibia; order Anura; family Bombinatoridae; genus Bombina; species Bombina bombina. Next base: position 604,461,365 of record NC_069500.1, read on the forward strand.
TAGGGGTTAATACATTTATTAGAATAGCGGTGAGCTCCGGTCGGCAGATTAGGGGTTAAAAGTGTAATGCAGGGGTCAGCGATAGCGGGGGCGGCAGATTAGGGGTTAATAAGTGTAAGGCTAGGGGTGTTTAGACTCGGGGTACATGTTAGAGTGTTAGGTGCAGACGTAGGAAGTGTTTCCCCATAGGAAACAATGGGGCTGCGTTAGGAGCTGAACGCTGCTTTTTTGCAGGTGTTAGGTTTTTTTTCAGCTCAAACAGCCCCATTGTTTCCTATGGGAGAATCGTGCACGAGCACGTTTTTGAGGCCGGCCGCGTCCGTAAGCAACTCTGGTATCGAGAGTTGTATTTGCGTTAAAAATGCTCTACGCTCCTTTTTTGGAGCCTAACGCAGCATTTGTTTGAACTCTCGATACCAGAGTTAAATTTATGGTGCGGCCAGAAAAAAACCCGCGGAGCGTTAACAGCCCTTTTACCGCCAAACTCCAAATCTAGCCGATAATCTTTCATTTTCACCTCAACAATATAGAACAAATAATAAGAAACAATTATTAATATTTATAATATTATAAAATTATAAAAATTCAAAATGTATTATTACAATGTATATAATGTCTGTGAATTTATGCACTGCTTGCTCTCATCTATTTGATTATTCACCTTGCCTATTGGGATTCTACCATTGTATCTAATTGCTAAAGCAGTCTGTTTTTAACCTTTTTTCTCTTTATGACTGTGAGGCAAGGAAATAATTAAATCTATGACTCTCACAGCATAAATAGATGTGGTTTCTCACAGAGTCCCTCATCTATGATTAAGCGCCTGTAGGGGGCGCGAAACATGTAAGATATCTGCTCTAGTTTTTACTGCCATGTCTGTATATCTTTTTAATGTTGTCTAATAAAATTTTCACTTTTTATCACAATTTTGGGATTGAGAGCCTGCCGCTTTTCTTCACGTTAGTGTAGCTTAGGTTAGGTTTTATTTTACATGTAAATTTGTATTTATTTTAGCTAGGTAGTTAGTAAATAGTTAATAACTATTTAGTAACTATTCTACCTAGTTAAAATAAATACAAACTTGCCTGTGAAATAAAAATAAAACGTAAGCTAGATACAATGTAACTATTAGTTATATTGTAGCTAGCTTAGGGTTTATTTATAGGTAAGTATTTAGTTTTAAATAGGAATTATTTAGTTATTAATAGTAGGTTTTATTTAGATTTATTTTAATTATATTTAAGTTAGGGGGGTTAGGGTTAGACTTAGGTTTAGGGGTTAATAAATTTAAAATAGTGGCAGCGACATTGGGGGCGGCAGATTAGGGGTTAATAAATGTAGGTAGGTTTCGGCGATATTGGGGGAGGGAGATTAGGGGTTAATAAATATAATGTAGGTGTCGGCGATGTTGGGGGCAGCAGATTAGGGGTTAATAAGTATAATGTAGGTGGCGGCGATGTCCAGAGCGGCAGATTAGGGGTTAATAAGTATAATGTAGCTGTTGCTGATGTCGGGGGCGGCAGATTAGGGGTTAATAAGTGTAAGATTAGGGGTGTTTAGACATCGGGGTTCATGTTAGGGTGTTAGGAGTAAACATAAATATTGTTTCCCCATAGGAATCAATGGGGCTGCATTACTGAGCTAAACGCTGCTTTTTTACAGGTGTTAGGCTATTTTTCAGCCGTCTCTCCCCATTGATGTCTATGGGGAAATCGTGCATGAGCACGTACAACCAGTTCATACCTGTAATACCAGCGCTGTAGGAAAGAAAGCGGTGAGAATAATGTGCAAGTTAGTAACGCACCCCTCTTACCGCAAAACTCGTAATCTAGCCGATAGATATATACAGTCGTATGCAAAAGTTTAGGCACCCCTGACAATTTCAATGATTTTCATTTATAAATAATTGGGAGTTTGGATCAGCAATTTCATTTTGATCTATCAAATAACTGAAGGACACACTAATATTTCAGTAGTGAAATGAGGTTTATTGAATTAACAAAAAATGTGCAATATGCATCAAAACAAAATTAGACAGGTGCATAAATTTGGGCACCCCAACAGAAATATTGCATCAATATTTAGTAGAGCCTCCTTTAGCAAAAAATAACAGCCTCTAGATTCTTCCTATAGCCTTAAATGAGTCTCTGGATTCTGGATGAAGATATTTTGGACCATTCCTCCTTGCAAAACATTTCCAGTTCAGTTAGGTTTGATGGTTGCCGAGCATGGACAGCCCGCTTCAAATCACCCCACAGATTTTCAATGATATTCAGGTCTGGGGACTGGGATGGTCATTCCAGAACATTGTTCTTGTTCCTCTGCATAAATGCCAGATAGATTTTCAGCAGTGTTTTGGGTCGTTGTCTTGTTAAAATATCCAGCTCCGGCGTAACTTCAACTTTGTGACTGATTCCTCAACATTATTCTCAAGTAGAGTTGATTCCATGTGACCCTCAACTTTAACAAGATTCCCAGTACCGACACTGGCCACACAGCCCCACAGCATGTTGGAACATCCACAAAATTTTACTGTGGGTAGCAAGTGTTTGTCTTGGAATGATGTGTTCTTTTGCGGCCATGCATAAGCCCCTTGTTATGACCAAATAACTAAATCTTTGTTTCATCAGTCCACAGCACCTTCTTCCAAAATGAAGCTTTGTGGAGTGTGTGCAGAAAGGCTTCTTCCGCATCACTCTCCCATACAGCTAGCTTCTCCTTGTGCAAAGTACGCTGAATTGTTGAATGATGCACAGTGACACCATCTGCAGCAAGATGATGTTTTAATTCTTTGGAAGTGGTTTGTGGGCTGTTTTTGACCATTCTCACCATCCTTGGTTTGTGGGCTGTTTTTGACCATTCTCACCATCCTTTGCCTCTCCGATATTTTACTTGGCCTGCCACTTCTGTCCTTAACAAGAACTGTGCCTGTTGTCGTCCATTTCCTCACTATGTTTCTCACAGTGGATACTGACAGCTTAAACCTCTGCAATAGCTTTTTGTAGCCTTCCCCAACAACTTGCAATTGGCCACCTTACATACCTTTTCTCATGATTGGATGCACCTGTCTATGAAGTTCAAGGCTTAATGGGCTCACCAAACCAATTGTGTGTTCCAATTAATCAGTGCTAGATAGTTACAGGTCTTCAAATCAACAAAATGACAAGGGTGCCCAAATTTATGCACCTGTCTAATTTCATTTTGATGCATAGTGCACATTTTTTGTTAATCCAATAAACCTCATTTCACTACTGAAATATTACTGTGTTTTTCATTTATTTGATAGATCAAAATAAAATTGCTGATCCAAACACCCAATTATTTATAAATAAACATCGTGGAAATTGTCAGGGGTGCCTAATATTTTGCATACGGCTGTATATATATATATATAATTTATATATAGTTATAGATATATACAGATATATATAAGAATATCTATTTTAAAATAGATAAAACATATTCCCCTATGTGCAGAACATTGGAATGTGAAATATTTACAGTAAATACACAGTTTACTAAATATAAATATTGCATAAAAATGTTTTTACGTTTTAATCTACTTAACTGCAAAGGGCTCCAATGCACTTATATATATGTCTGTATATATGTATACTGTAAATATGTATTTATGTGTATATATGTCTGTAAATACATATATATATACACTCATAAATACATATCACATATAAGAATATAGAAATATATAAAAGCGCTAGTAAATATAATGGGTTTAAAACATTTTGCTATACACAAAATATATACTTATATACAGTATATATATCTATATATGTTGAAATTCACAAAGTTCTCATTAGGATTTGGATATATAGGTTTAGAAACACAAATGGATTTCAACAGTTCTCTTTCAGGTTAGATAGTGTAAGACCTCTTGTTTGTTTTTTTTTTTCCCATTTTAAATACTTTATTGAAAATTATGCAAAAAAAAGGTATAACATACAAATCGGTCATTCAATCCATGTAGCAACACGGTGAATAGCACTTCTTGTCTCCAATATATCTTTAAACGCAAACATGACAGTCCATCAAATTTCTGTGCGCTGATAAATGTAATTACAATAAAATCGTTAGGTAAACATTCAAATGAACTCATATCTGCAATCTAACAAGTTGTCCAGGATGATCTGACATGGTATGAAGCATATAGCATATTGTAAACTATTATAAGAAAATTGTATCATCTTTGAGATTAGGGATTTTGTGAAAGAGCAAGATGCCTGGAGATTTAGTGAGTTGGGAGGCTAGTGTTTTATATATGTGTGATATGACGTCATCCCAGAATGTACCTAGTTTGGGACAAAACCACCAAATATGCAGCAAATCTGCTACCTCATCACAATCTCGCCAGCATTTGCCATTGACATGCTTGCATATTTTTTTAAGCTTTAAAGGAGTTAGATACCAACGAGAGAGGAACTTATAGTTCATCTCTTGAACCATTGCAGAGATCGAGGCCTTTTTGTGGTGAATGAAATTGTTTTGCCATTCTTTAACAGTGATTTCGATTTCCAATTCTGACTGCCATTTAAAGCAATAAGAAGGGAGGGACTCAGGACCTGCGTCCAGTAAGATCTCATATACCATTGAGATTGTGTGCCTAGGAGGGATAGGAGCCGTGCATAGAGTCTCCAATCTTGTGAGTGGTCGTGTGATGTAGCGGCTTTGTCTATGGGTGACCAGAAAGTGGGATAGTTGCATGTGTGTGAACCAATTAAGTGTAAGGCCCTCATCGTTCTCCTGAATCTGCTGGGCTGAGGCCAGCCCTCCTTGGGTTGTGATGTTCTTCCAGGCGTGCTTAGGAAGTTTTGGGGCATAGTTTGAGATGAATTTTAAGGGGGGAAGAGGTGTTAGAGGGGAGGGTCTGGAGGAGATATGAGTACTAGTCGCTAATAATTTGTCCCATTGGGAAAGAAATTCGTTGATAAGAGGGTAGTTCTGTGTGGCAGAGGGTCTATGGGCTGGATGCATCCAGCCCAGCCAGCTTAGGTTGTGTACCTGAAATATTTCCCTATCAAGTTGTATCCATCGCTTATCTGTGGAGTTGTGACTCCAATCAATTTGCCTCTGTACAATGGTTGTCAGTCTGTATCTCGATATGTCTAGGACGCCCTAACCTCCTTTGTCTCTGGACCTGTATAAAGTGTGTCTTGGTACTCTCGGTTTCACCAAGCCCCATATGTATTGCTCTAAGATCCTTTGCAGCTGATATATAAAGTTTTTAGGTAGTGGTATTGGTAGGGTCTGTAAAAGATAAAGAATTCGGGGCAGAACATTCATTTTAATCACGTGTACCCTACCTAACCACGAGATGGGGTTGCTTTTCCAGCAAGATAAATCCCTGACAATGTTGGTTTGTAAAGTCTTATAGTTCTTAATAAACATTTGTTCAAAGTCGCCGGTCAAAATTATCACTAGGTATGTTAGTTGAGTTGGTTGAACTCTTAAGGGGCATGTTTGTTTGATCCTCTCTACCACCGAGCTTGGTGTATTCAATGTAAGGATCTCCGACTTGGTCAGGTTTAAATGAAAGTTCGAGTGTTTGCTATATTCTGTGAAAGTGTTGAGAATGGGTTTTAGTGAATTTTCTATGTCCGTGATTGTGAGCAAGATGTCGTCGGTGTACATCGCCACTTTATATTCTGATGTGTTTATTTGAATGCACTTAATCCGTGGGTGGTGTCTAATTTTTTGTGCCAGGATTTCGATAGTGAGTGCGAAGAGAATGGGTGACAGTGGACAACCCTGTCTGGTTCCATTCTTGATCTCGAATGACTCAGATAAAATTGAGTTCACCTTGACCTTTTCCGTGGGGTCTGAATATAGAGCGAATATTTTATTTATAAAGGCCTGCCCAATGTTCAGCCTTGACAGGATGGCCCTGAGAAAGTCCCAGTTCACCCTGTCGAAGGCTTTCTCCGCATCCGTAGATATCAGGGAAAGGGGGATTTTATTGTTTTGTGTGTAGGTTATGAGTTGCAATACTTTTAGGGTATTATCCCTGGCCTCCCTACCTGGGATGAATCCTACCTGGTCTGAGGAGACCACCGAACCAATCAGGGGGTTGAGCCTATCCGCCAGGACCTTTGCGAATATTTTCACGTCTGTGTTCAGTAAGGATATGGGGCGAAAGTTTTGTGGAGCGTATGGTGTCTTACCGGGCTTTGGCAAAACAGCTATATATGCCTCTAACATTGATCTGCTAAACCCCCCGGAATCCTCTAGTGAGTTGAATAATGTTTTTAGCTTGGGTACTAGTATGTGTGCGAATTTCTTATAATATTTAGCTCCGTAACCATCAGGTCCTGGGCTCTTGCCCGCGGGCAGATTATATATTGCCTGTAAAATCTCTTTACATTCAATTGGGGAGTCAAGTCCATGCGATTGTTCTAGGTACTGGTTAATGTCTCTCATTTTAGTGTCTATCTTGTGGGGCTGAGTGGTCCCCCCCCCGTCAGATTGTAAAGTGAAGAGTAGTAGGTCCGAAAGATTTTTGCTATAGATATGCTGTCCCGTTGAATCTGTCCTGTGTTGGTTTTCATTGAGTGAATGTATTGTTTGAGTTGCTTGCGTCGGAGTGCCCTAGCCAGAAATCTGCCAGATTTATTCCCTTGCTCGTAGTAGCGTTGCTGTAAAATGTAAGCTTGCTTTTGTTGCTTGTGTTGTAGATATTTGTTAAGTTCTTTTCTAGTATCTGTGAGCTTGGTAAGTAGGGCCCTATCGTCGGGTGTACTTTTATGGGCTCGCTCAAGAGTTTGTATATCCTTAATTAAAGAGTCATATTTTAATCTGGATTGCTTATTTAACTTGGCCTTATGTTTTAGAAATTCCCCCCTAATCACACACTTGAGCGCTTCCCAGATATTGGTATATTTGGTGTCAGTACTGTCATTAAATTGGAAGTATTCTTTCATAACCTTTTCTATATCCGCCCCTACAGTCGGATGGTCCAAAAGGGTATCGTCTATTCTCCATTGGAATGGGGTTATTGTTTTGTCTGGCCAATTGATTTGACAGGATATGGGTGCATGGTCTGACCAAACGATGGGATGTATAGTTATATTTTTAATTAGGGAGAGACACAGTGCATCCGTCAAGATGTAATCAATTCTTGAATAGGTATTATGAGGGTGCGAGTAGAAGGTAAAGTCTGATTTATTGGGGTGTAGGATGCGCCACGCATCTATTAAGGCTAAGTCAGTTAATTGTTTGTTAATGCTTTTGATGTCTCTTTTGGGAATGGAAGATGAGCCCCCATATGTATCTACTCTGGGGTCGAGTGGCAAGTTGAGATCTCCTCCCAGCAGCAGTATCCCCTTCCTATGATCCAATATTGTATTTGATAACCCTCTCATAAACTTTTTCTGTGCCAAGTTAGGGAAGTAAACATTCACTATAGTTATTGGTCTACCATACATCAGTCCCGTGACCAAAAGCAATCTGCCTTCATTGTCTCGCTCTGTGTGTAGTGTCTGAAATGGAATATTGTGTCTAATGAGTATGCAAACTCCATTTTTTTTGGTGGGTCCTGAAGAGAAGAAGGTTGTGGGATATCTATGGTGTAATTGTTTAGGTTCTTTGCCCTTCTTAAAATGTGTTTCTTGTAACAGTATTATAGCACTTTTCTGTTTGTACAGGTCAGATAAGATGATATTTAGTTTATGTGGGGTGTTAAAGCCCTTCACATTTGCCGTGGTAAACGTGACAGGATATGATGCCTCCTGACTGAACATAATGAGTGTGTGAAAGAATAGGCACGTCCCTATGAATATCAGTTGCATGTTGTAGCGTCTAGTACTCTAAATGACTTGGGGGGAGAGTGGGGGAGGGGAATAGGGGAGGAGGGGATGTATTACCAATTCTAAATCGGCCACTGGCTGAAGGATGTTTTGTCTGATGTGATATTAGTTAAATATAGGAGTTGGGGTTGACAGTTGTCGGTGTAAGATACACAGTAGTGTGCCCTTTTTCTAGTCCCGCAGTCACCGTATAAGCCAAACACGGTCACTAGGTATGTTCCGTCACAGTGTCTGCGGTGAATAACATTTGTGGGGAATGAGATCCTGAGCTGTATTTTTAATACATAGTTTTAGGAAAATAAATTCTATAAAAGAAATGGACTATTTAAAATGTCAAAGTGGAGACATAACTCTGCAGCGGGGTAAAGCGTCAGTATGTCTGAGTATGTACAGAGGTGTCCACCCTAGCTGAATGTGTTTTCCCAAATATATGTTAACTATATGTTGTATTATATGACCCACTAGGGGCGGTGATAAGATATTGAAGGTTTCATGTTTGGAGTCATAACTCTGATGGTCTGTGTGTCGTATAACTTATTCCAGTGCTGTTGGTATGCAACATGTAGAGCAAACTAAGGAAACTGTATCAAAGAAGCGAAGGAACATGGACAACATGAACAGCAAAAAGTCAAACATTAAACCTTATAACCAGCAAACACAGTGAAATGACATTGTTCTGTGAAAATTTCCAAACAACATGACAAAAATGCCTTCCAGGATCGTACAATACATTATTTAACTTCTTAGGGTAAACATTTGCAGGTCTTTTTTTTTTTTTTTTTTTTTTTCAATAAAATGTGTTTGCTTTTATTTACACACAAGAGCATATTTACAAACATAGTTGCATGTTATCTGTTTATTGAATTTAAAGAAACTCTTGTACATTTTGATTGGGTGAGCTGATATCAAATGTAGAACTGTACATTTTTGCGAGTGCATTTTCGCACACAGTTCTGATTTGTTATAGGATTAAAACAAATTTTGCTACATTCAATGACAGTTTTATGTTTCAATATTTTATTCTTTATTGTTTCTTTTTAAAAGGACTATTAAACAGTAAAGAATTTCTATATATAATAATGCAAAGGTTTAATTTCTAAAAAAATTACTTTTCATTCTTTCACTAAGATTACAAGTTTTGCGGTATGGTGCGTTAAGGCTATACCACAGAAAAATTGGCCATTGCGCATGGAATGGCAGGTCTCCCGTATTACAAGTCGCTGCGGTATAGCTATAACGCAAGCGTTTTCACCTGTAATGCAACGATCCATTCCGCACTCAAAAAATGACTTTTGAGGGAGGGATTTCCATACCGCTGTATTACAGGTTGTGCGGTCCAGCTAAAATGTTTGCATTATGGTCTTTTTTTTTTTTTTAAATATTTATTTATTAGTTTTTCCGACAATACATAAAAAGGACAAAAACAGATCAAACAAAACAAAATAATCAACACATATGTGAGCATAGATTGTGGAGGCACAGCTCCGAATCATATTATAACTCTCATGGAGACGCAGCTCCGCATCAACGAGCTGAAAAATAATACAAAAGCCCATTCTACTACTGAGCCATTATCTTAGCTTGTATCACCTTTCCTCTACTCTAGCTTTTTTTTCTTTTTTCCTCCCCTCCTCTCCTCTTTCCTCCCCCTCTCCCCGTCCCTCTCTCTTTCCCTTTTCTTTTTATCTTTCTTTTGATTAATATCCAACAGAATATACATTCATATAAATTTGCGCATCAAAGCTCCATACCAAGCAATACGATAAGTTAACAAACAAAAGCCAATCAATACACAGTTAGGTAGGATTAACATTGATATGGTATCTTAAGATAAACTATTCTACTGTTCTACTATCTGTTACGAAAAGGTTTATGATCTGTAGTATAGGTGTATACAATGTTGGGGGGGTTTTTTCCCTTTCCCCTTCTCTATATTTTTCTTTTTTCCTTGTTTCTTTCCCTTTTTTTTTTTTGGAGAGTTTCCTTAAGCCAAAATAAACCCACACATTAAAAAAAAAAAAAAAAAAAAAAAAAACACAACAACCTCCGAGCCTGCAAGGCTCCCTCTTAGGAAAGGTGGCTCATGAATTTAAGGTATATCTCTAAAGTTCCTAATCCATGATCCTGGAAATACTTGAAGCAGGACTAACTCCGCAAAACTAATGGAAGAAACAAATGGTGACAAGATCAATTGTTGAAGTTGCAATGAGTAGGTTTTAATGATTGGTGCCCAATCTGTCAGAAATATCTTAATTTTTTTCTCTGTGGCGTGAGATAGATGAAAAGATTCATATATAATTTGAGATTGTATCCCTTTAAGAATTACCCCAAAACTAGGGGGCTTCTTAGCAATCCAGGACTTAAAGATGTTATATCTAACAATTAGTATGATAGTATTCAAGATCCGACTTTTGGAGTCTGTTATGGAATCCCCTATCAGACATATAACCTCTTGCAGAGATAACGAATAATCCCCATTATAAAGCCTATTAAACCAATACTGGACTTTCTGCCATAGTTGTTTTATTTTAGGGCATCTCCATAACATATGAACAAGATCTGCGACACTATATAAGCATCGCGGGCAATCAGCCTTCTTGAAAGGGTAGAATTTCGCTAGCCTGGCTGGGGGTAGATAGAATTTATTCAATAATTTAATATGCGATTATTTCCAGTTTACCGCTATAGGATACTTAGCTACCAATTTGCAACTACCTATAATCATCTCTTGATCAATTTTAGGGATAGAATTAATCCATGAATTAACCAGTTTATCACTCAGCAGAGTGCCCTGTTTAGCAAGCATTATGTCGTAAATTAGTGAGATTGAAGTATCTCCAGCTATAAATTTTTGAATAAAGATTTTGACCTTGGACCACTCAACCCTGATTGAAGAATACCAGCTTTGAGAGGTAACATAATGGCGGACCTGAAAATAGGCAAACCGATTCCCTCTACCTAATGAATATTTTGAAAAAATGGTTTCCCATGAAAGAATCTGGCCTTGATCGTCCAATAACTGGACAATATCCTTAAGGCCTCTGTCCTGCCATTCCAGAAACACTTTTTGGTCTGTTCCTGGCAAAAAGCACGGGTTAGCTCTTATAGGTAAGAATTCAGAGAAAAAAGGATTCAATGCCAGTATGGCACAAAACTTCTGCCATGCACTTATCGGGATTTTAAAAGATTGTAATAAAGAGACTTCTCGTGGTAGTTCTTTTAGTGGACAATGTAAAAGAGCCTTCAGAGACCAAGGATGGATCAATCTAGATTCCGATTCAAATGAAGTAACCCTATTTGTTTGAGCTATCCAATCTATAGCTATTTTAGCCAAGGTTGCCATATTATAATATCTAATATTCGGGAAGGCTAATCCCGCATTATCAAATTTTTGAGACAATTTTTCCAATGATATACGTGATTTTTTAGCTTTCCAAATGAACTTGGAAAACCAAGAATTCAATCTATTTAAATCTTTATTTGTAAGGATTAAAGGAAGATTTTGCAGAGGATATAGGATCCGCGGAAAAATTATTGTTTTGATCAAATTAATAGAAGCAGAGATAGATAAAGGGAGAGCCCTCCATAACTCAAGATCTTCTTTGATCTTCCGGAGAAGTGGATCAATATTGGCAGAATACCAGTATTTGGGATTTTTATGAATCCCCAAACCCAAATATTTTATAGCAGAGACTGTGCGGAACTTTGAATTAGTTTGTGGATTCGCCTCCTTTCCTAGCCACATGAACTCACTTTTATCCAAATTAGACTTATATCCCGCGAAGGAGCTGAACTCCTCCAGTATGTTTATAACCTTGGGGATTGTGTCTCTGGTGTTCTGTAAACATATTAGAATATCGTCCGCATATAGTAACACTTTTAAGTTTGGGTCTAGATCAGATATTCCCGGCAGGCTTTCTCTCAGTCTGATTGCCAGCGGCTCCAGAGCAATATTGAACAAGAGGGGCGAGAGAGGACAACCCTGTCTCGTCCCTCTTTCCAACACTATCCTAGGGGAGAGCGTCCGGTTAATCAATAAGTAAGATTCTGGTTTCCAGTGGATTTTCTGAATGAAGTATAAAAACTTATCTGCAAAGCCAAATTTCTCTAAGGTTTTAAATAGATGGGCCCAAGCTATACTATCAAAAGCCTTTACTGCGTCCAAAGTAAGAACTGCATTATCATTTAATCTTTCTCTATCTTTAAACTGATCACAATTCCAACTAAAATCAACCAACGTGGTTAATCTCCTAATATTTTTGGTAGAGTTTCGTCCGGACATAAATCCGACCTGGTCAGGATGAATAAGTTTATCCAAACACCCTGTAAGTCTAGTGGCAACAATAGACATTAAGATCTTATAATCCGCGTTAAGGACGGAAATTGGCCTGTATGAGGCTGGATCTTCTGGGTTCTTTCCTTTTTTCAAGATTAATGAGATATTTGCCGCTGTAAACCGGGCTGAAATTGGTTGATCCGAGATGTAATAACAGTTAAACAGTTTCTCTAAGACTGGAGTTACTTCAGCCGCTAAACATCTATAGAACTCCGCAGGAAACCCGTCAGGGCCTGCGGCTTTATTCAATTTGGATACACTAATAGCTTTTAATATTTCTTCAGAGGTAATTGGGACATTCAAAGATTCTAAATCTTCTTGCTGTAACTGAGGAAGGATAACCTTATCCCAAAAATTAGCTTGATTAATAGAGTTACTTTCCTGTTTAGAATATAATCGTGTATAGTACTTAAAAAAAACTTCACGAATCTCTTCTGTGTTAGTATATCTTTTATCGTCTTCCCTAATACAAGAAATCAAATTTTTCTTCTTCCTAATTTTAACTAATCTAGCCAAATTTTTAGCAGAACTACCATGAAAGCTTCTGAAATATAGATTAGTTTTGGTCTCGTCTTCTAAATGTTTTTGAGCTACAGATATATCCCTTTCCTTTCTTAACGCAGTATAATTATCCCAATTCCTAATAGATCGATCTTCATGGTATTTTTTATAGGCATTTTGGACCTGTTTAGTAATTTGTAGATCTCGTGCACGTTGCTTCTTGTTTTTAATATCTAGAAATGACATAATTTCCCCACGTAATACCGCTTTTGAGGCCTCCCAGAAGGTTTCAATCTTGTGAAAGTAAGAGATATTACGAGTGCTATAGTCCTTCCATGCCTGTTTTAACCAATGAATATATCTAGGATTATTATAGAGATAACATGGATAAAAAAAAGCCCTAGGCATTTTATTTTTATTATTATCATGGGATTTCAGAATTAAAGATATAATTGAGTGGTCCGAGGTCACAATCTCCCCAATTCCAGCCTCCAATTTACAAATTGAAAGTGATTCGGAAATTAAAAATAAATCTATCCTGGCAAATGTCCTATGTGCCTTAGATTCACATGTGAAGCCTAATAAGTCCGGATTAAGAGATCGCCAAATATCAGTAAGATGTAATTTATAGCAAAATTTGGTGAAGTATTTAGAGCTTCTCCTATTCTCTGGAAAGTTCTTCCCTGAGAGTCTATCAATTTCTGGACAAATAACCAAGTTAAAGTCTCCAGCTATTATAAGATTCTCCTTTATAAAAGGGAATAATTTAATTTTAACACTCTCCCAGAAGTCTCTGCGAAATTTATTCGGGCCATAGACATTACAGAGCACATATTTAGTTTTATTGATAATAATTTGAATTAGTATAAACCTTGCAGCTGTATCTGTCTCCACCTGTATAACCTTATACTCCAGAGCTTTATTGATCAAAATAGCTACTCCACATTTTCTCCTACTCGCCAAGGAAGCAATTACCTCTCCCACCCATTGTATCTTAAGTTTAGCAACTTCCTGCTCTGTGAGATGAGTCTCTTGAATAAAAGCAATATCTGGTTTTTGTTTAGCCAATAATTTAATAATCAACTTGCGTTTCATAGGAGAGGCAATCCCCCCTACATTCCAAGATAAAAATTTAATATCCATTACCGAGTCTTAATTACTCAAACAGATAGAGATTCCCCCTGCGGGCCCAAAGGAAAAAAAAAAACAAAAAAAAAACAAACTCCACATCTAATGATAATAAAAACAAAAAAACCTGATTCTTTTTCAGTAGTGCATTCATAAAAAGAAAATAAAGGACTTTAACCCCTAATAAACTCTTCATTTATAAGGGACCAGGTAACAGCCTGAAATAAGTAAGTGATATGTTATTGTTCATTAAAAAAAATTTTAATCTCTCCTTTCTCTCGAAAAATTTTTCTTGCACCATCCTGTTCAACAATTATACTAGCTGGATATACCATCCACGCATTATAGCCTTTATCAATAAGTTGCGAGCAGAATGGTGCCATTACCTTTCTTTTTAGAGAGGTTTCTGCCGAGTAATCTTGAAATAATAAAATTTTGTTATTTCCAAACATAAGTGGTTCAGTTCTTTTTTTAAATAATCTAAGAAATTCAACTTTATCTTGATAGTTCAAGATTCTGAAAATACACATTCTGTTTGAACGGGATCCCTCAGGTTGGGATTTTTTTATGCCTGTTCTATGGGCTCTTTCTATAACAATGGGAAGCCTCTGTTGTGGAATACCTAGAGCCTGAGGCAGCGTAAAAGATGTAAACTGATATAGATCATGAAATTCTGGAATCTCAGGCAAACCAATAATTCGGATATTATTGCGTCTGGAACGATCTTCCAGGTCGTCCAGACGCGCTTGTAAATTAGTAATTTTGGAGCTCTGTTTGGATATAATATCAGTTTGGCCATTAGCTTGATCTTCTAGCACTGACACTCTGTTCTCCATCTCTAACATCCTATTAGAAAATTGTTTCACTTCTGTGGATAGATTAGAAATAACTGATGATATTGTACCTAACTCAGCCTTTATGATTTCAAATTGTGGAGTAAATAGGTCAGTTAAATGAGAGATTAGCATCTGTGTGTCATTTATATTAGAAAGTGTCTCGCTAGAGCTATTTAAACTAGGGTCGCCCTGTCTAGTTTTTTTGTCTTTAACTTTGGCCGGCATCCTAGGCGAAGATGCTTTAGCTTGGGTTACAAATTTTTCCATAGAAGGAGAGAGAAAAAAAGAAGAGGGGAGAAGGGAAGAAAGGGAAGAGAGAGAGAGAGGAGAGAAGAAGAAGAGAGAGAAAAAAAAAAAAAAAAAAAAAAAAAAAGGAAAAAAGGAAGTGAGAGTGAGAAAGTGAGAATGGACTACTTTATATTGTGAAGAGTGAAGATTGTTGCGTGAAGAAAAAAAAAAAAAAAAAAAAAAAAGGGGGGGAGGGAGGTGAATGGGAAGAAGTGAGGATTAACTACTTCCTATTGTGAGAAGTGAAAGTGTGAAAAAGGAAAAAAAAGGACTCCAAGTGAATGAGTTACCCCTAAGGGTAGTGGTGAGTGAGCAAAAGAAGAAGGAAGCTAGCTACAGCTTTCGTGATCTTGAAAAGCATAATTGGTGTTTATAAATTATATGATATTTCCCAGCAGGGAACACAAATTCGTGTATAAGAATTTTTCTTTAACATTTGCAGGTCTTATGATATACTGGTACTAACATTGGTGTATACATGTTGTCACATTTTAGGAGCTAAGTCTAAGCTGTCCATCTTGTCCATTAGTTTTGGAAATATAACAGTGCTCAGCTAGCTAAGAAAGCATAACTAAAAGAGAATTTTAACTTTAATTATTAAAGAAGATGAAAAGTCAACATTGGTTTACAGATGCATCAAAGCATCCTAGTAAGTGATATAATCAGAGTTTATACTGTACTTATCTGTCTTCCACCTGCTCTTGCGTGTCTGATGTTGCTGACCAAAGTCCCTTGGCCAATGGTTCTTCGGCTACTCGCTTGGTAGGTTTGAGTGATGCCTGAGCAGTGTCTCTATTCTGTTTCTGGGAGACTTGTTCCTGAGAGATGTGCATGCTGTCTTGTTGATCTTTAGGTGTGATACCCAGGGCCTTGTAAAAGTCCCGAGTTTCTTCGCCGGGCCTGTAGGTCGCAAGTTTCCCATTATTGTTGGCGATGATGCAGACAGGGAATCCCCATCGATATGGGATTTTGTAGTCCCTGAGGTTCTCCGTTATAAATTTAAGTTCTCTACGCTTCTGTAGCGTGGCTGGAGAGATGTCTGAGAACACTTGGATGTCATTGCCAGCATGTGTGACAGGTGCTTTTGTCCTGGCTCCTCTCGCTATATCCTCCTTGTCCACAAAGCTCAAGAAACGGACAATGACATCTCTGGGTGGTGCCTTGTTTGGGGGATTAGGGCGCAATGATCTATTTGCCCTTTCAATGGGGATGTCTGGTGAAGAAGGAGTACCCTTAATTACTCTGAAAAGATCTTGTAGACAGCCGTTCAAGGATAAAGGAGATATTGACTCTGGTATGCCTCTTATGCGTAGGTTGTTTCTTCTATTATGGTTATCTAAGTCTTCGACTTTGTCTAATAAAAATGTAATAGCTTTGTTTTGCTGTGAAATTGAATGTGCATTGTTTTGAATTTTGGAGTGCATGGCAGTCTGTGCGCCCTCTAACCCCTCTACCTTGCTGGTAATCTCTGAAATTTCTTTCTTTAGTTCATTAAATAGGCCTCTAACCTCTGACAACACCTCCTTGATGTCCTCTTTAGATGATAGAGATTTCAGATCCTCTTTGGTGATATTAGTGGGTTCTGAGTGTCCCATATCCTTATCTCTTTCCCTATCATTAGGTTGTGGATCTTGTTCAGCACACCGTTCTGAAGGCATGGTGCTTGTTTGGGCCTTCATAAAGTGGTTAAATTTTGCTTGCTGGGCCTGTTTTTCAGCCTTTTGTGCCCTTTTGCAGGGCATGCCAGAGGCCCTGGGGTGCTTGGGGATGGGTGATGTATATTTTCTTATATGATATTTTGTCCCTGTTAGCTTTGGCTGTTTAAATATGTCTCAGCCTATCGACACAACTTAAGTGTGGTAAGGGGTATTATAGTATAGAGTTTATTTCAGGGTTGAGCCTAAAGCGCTTGAATATCTGCTTGCTTTTAAGGCCCTTTACTGGATGGGCTGTGGGGTGTTACGCAAATTGGTGCCGATTAGAGGGGCTATCCTCCTGCCTCGCAGGGGTTCATGCGTTATAGATTGTAAGAGGTTCAGGGCGACACAGCTTACCACTCGGCTCCTATCTCCAAACTGCGGCAAATGATCCGCGCTGCTGGTGGATGACGGCCTCCTCACACGCTAAGGACTCTGGTTCCTAGTCGGGTACTGTTAAGAAAACCCGCGGCTCATACCAGGTCTCCCATTAGTTGCTGAGTGCGTGGTTTAGGAGGGCTGCCATTCCGGTCCCGCCGGTGTAATTAGCTGCCGGGTATTGCGATGTGGATGTGGACTTTGTTGGGCTCCGATCGCTCAGAGAAATATGAAGTAACCACTTGCCCTCTCGCTCTTACTGCAGCCGCACTGCCACGTGGGGGTACTTCAACGGTAGGGTTGCGCTCCGCTATGTTTCGGCTCTTGTAACTGCATGCACGGAATAAATTTAAGGTGGTCCGTCTCTGAGAAGGCTGTTATTGCTTCCCCCGCTGCTTAACAGAACTTAATATATTGTAAAGTCCATTCTTAACGTCTCTACAGCATTTAGGACTATGGAGTCGTGCTAATGTGCAGCCATACTCCTGGGCTGCTAGACTCCGCCCCCGTAAGACCTCTTGTTTGATCCCCTTTTGGGTGTCCACTTACTTTATACTACCTCAATCGTTATGAGGTAAGTATTAGACGTATCCAGTGTATCTGCTCTCGGCTGAATGTTTTCACAGTAGCTTTTCTTGGGAAGGTGACGCCTTTTGTCAGTGGTAGAAACCTCCAGGTTAGAAACTTTTCCCAGGTCACTGTATGTTCTTGTGGTTCTCATAAAACATTAAATGAAAAAAACAGCAAAATAGTGTAATACTGTTTACTTAAAAAATCACAAGTAAAAACATTCAGTACATCACACTCACATTTAAAAACCTCATATATGAGGTATTGGTATAGCACATAGAGATTACACAAAATGGTGTTCCTCTTTGCAGTTCCCAATAGACAATACAGCTAATTTTCTAATTCCTTAGCGTTCAGTGTTACAGAAAATAGAGCAAGTCTCTGGAACATGTATTCTTTATAGTGGTTAATCCCAAGATAAAAGTGAGTTAACAAATACACTATAAAATACTCTAAAACAGCAAGGGTCTATATGTAAAGACCCCAATCTTGCTACCCTTACGCGTTTCGAAGGTCAGTAAAGCTTTTCAGAGCGCCTTCTTCATCAGAGGGTTCTGTTTGTGTAACTTACTTCGGTGTTTAAACAGTCTTGAGCGTGGATACGTCATAGGGGGCGGACTTCCCTTTATTAGTCATACATGTGGTCATATGAACAGGTCCCGCCTTTCTTTCCTAATATTATATTCCAATTATCCTAAACATCGCACCTCGTTTTGTCCTATTATTACAGTCAATACCCTGTAAATATTATACTGTTTTGAGCGCCATTTATATATATATTTATATATATATTGTCATTCGTCTGGATTCCGATCACGTGGGTTAGTGTGTGTCTACGTCACATAACATTTTGAGTCTCACTTGTCCCATTCTTAAAGGGACCTCTTCAGGAATACACTATCACAAATGAAAAGTTACACTAAATTTGAGTGCTATTTCCAAGTGCATTATTGTTTTGCATAGATACAATTATATATATATATATATAGGTTTCACATACATCACGTTACAGTACAATCCCGCATCTTTTCCGTTCAGAACAAAAGTTTATCAGAGTTATACTAAACCAAATGCAGTTCGTATTTGCAAGTATTGGTATTACATATACAGGTAGCCCTCAGTTTACGCCGGGGTTAGGTTCCAGAAGGAATGGTTGTAAATCTAAACCGTTGTAAATTGAAACCCAGTTTATAATGTAAGTCAATGGGAAGTGAGGGAGTTAAGTTCCAGGCCCCTCACAAATTGTCATAAGTAAAACATAATACATTATTTTTAAAGCTTTCAAATGAAGACTTTAAATGCTAAAGAGCATTATAAACCTAATAAAATAATCACACAACACAGAATATATAATTAAACTAAGTTACATAAACAAAAAAATAAAAATAAAATAGTCACACAACACACACTTTACTTGCATTTATCTGCAAACAATTCTTTCTATGCATTCCAATCTGGACTGATTTATAGACCGGAAGATCTTGTTCCTATGAAAGCTGCTCAATAGCTCATGTCTAGTTATACTGATCCACTTTACCTTGCTTGGCTTGCATATCTTTGCTGCAACACAAGCGGACAGCTCCACCTACTGGCTATTTTAATCAATGCACTGCTTCTCAATGCTTTTCAATAGCAGTCACATGACTGAAAAAAAAGGTTGTTATTCTGAAACGGTGCAAATTGAACCGTTGTAAATTGAGGGCCACCTGTATAGTTAAATAAATTCAAGGATAAATCGATATACATATCAGTACTTTTTTTCTCTTTCCCAAAAATTATATCTCAGAGAGTGCTGATATCAGGGAGATGTTTTCTTATAATAATTGTATAAATTTCCATATAAGTAAACTCATATGAGAAACAAATGTCCTACTCAAATGGAGATGTATTCACATTTATAATGGACACCATTTGTAATTTCAAATATCAGTTCCTGGTGTGTTAATGAACTATTTGGAAGTTTATGCACACATATATATATATATTTATTTATTTATTTGGAAATGACATACATTCCCCCATGAACACCCACGTATTTTATCCACTAGGGGTAATAGGTTGGAATATGTAAATATATATAGCTCCATCTTTAGACATGTATATGTAATTATCTCAATGTTAAAGCTCTTTGCCTGTCTATTTTTTTCTAACACCTGAGACCTCACATCTTTGAGCCCTTGCCCTTATAACTTTTTTGTGCAATATTTTTTTAAATAATTATTATTAGATAGTGTTGTCATCAGTGAAACTGTACTTTTGTCATGTATTTTTGTGTTTTTTATTTTCCGAAACATTTAACCAGAGCTCTGAGGTCTCGATAAGCGGATGCACATTAACTTCAATTGCGCTCAAGCGATCTTGTTTACTTTTAACTTGCAATACGAGTAAAAAACCTGATGCACGCAAACATCTGCCTTAAACCATAGCCGACAATAGGAAAATTTAATTTAAAAATAACATGCATTAAAGAATCAAGCATTTGCTATTCCTTTTATGTCCCTTTATACATTTTTAAAGGGACAGTAAACTAAAAAAAATCTTCCATGATTTAAATAGGGCATGCCATTTTAAACAACTTTCCAATTTACTTTTATTACCAATTTTGCTTTGTTCTCTTGGTATTCTTAGTTGAAAGCTAAATCTAGGAGGTATATGTGCTAATTTCTTAGACCTTGAAGGCCACCTCTAATCTGAAAGCATTTTGACATCTTTTCACCACTAGAGGGACTTAGTTCATGTGTTTTATATAGATAACTTTGAGCTCAGGCACGTGAAGTTCCTTGGAGTCGGCACTGATTGGCTAAAAATGCAAGTCTGTCAAAAGAACTGAAATAAGGGGGCAGTTTGCAGAGGCATAGATACAAGGTAATCACAGAGGTAAAAAGTATATTATTATAACTGTGTCGGTTATGCAAAATTGGGGAATGGGCAATAAAGGGATTATCTACCTTTTTAAAAAAACAAAGATTCTGGTGTTTACTGTCCCTTTAAATATTAATACTTTTCTCAGGAATCAGCTATACATTTGCAAGACAGTCACTTTTTTATAAAGTCCAGTGCTTTACCCAGGCTCACACCATTACTTCCTCTGCCCAGTAGCTTTGTGGGTACTTCTGTCAGCACCCCAATGTTTATATTCTAGAACCCCCCTTGTTCCACAATTTAAGCTAATGATGAGCTTTGTATAAACCCATTTGTTATTCACGTATCTAATGTGGGTTATACCTCAGTTTCAGTAACTTTTCTTTATTACTGATGATTTCTGAAAATTATTTTGAATCCAAAGCCAGTGGCGATAAATGTAGCAAAGTATGTGAGAGGTTATTTTATTTTTTAATGACTTTGTAGTTCTATATAGATGAATCTTGTATTGGGATTAGGGTTCCCAGGCTATTTAGCTGATAAACTGTATCTCTAATATGGGTCTAGTTCAGCAAATACATAAGGACTTTGATTCTAACTTGCAAACAATGATGTAGGGTTCAGTTTGTTGGACATGAAGCCCAAAAATGTCCTTTCATAATTCATATAGAGAATACAATTTTAAACAACTTTCTAATTTACTTCTATTATGTAATCTGTTTCATTCTCTTGGTATAATTTGTTGAAGGCGCAGCAATGCACTAATGGTTTTTAACTGAACACATAGGTGAGCCAATGACAGTCAGTATATATATTCAGCCACCAATCAGTAGCTAGAACCTAGGTTCTCTGCTGCCCCTGCGCTTTCCTAGATAAACCTTTCAGCAAAGGATAACAAGAGAAGGAAGCAAATTAAATAATAGAAGTAAATTGAAAAGTTGTTTAAAATTGTATTCTCTATCTGAATCATGAAAGAAAAAAATGTGGGTTTCATGTCCTTTTAAGGGACGTAAAGGTGCAAAAAGAAAATGTTCTATTGACTTACTGCATTTTATTATTATGCCATTGCTTGCCTATAACTATGTACTTAACCCCTTCAAGTTAGCTCCAGAGCAGCAATGCACAACTGGGAGATACTAACCTTATCTGGTGAGCCAATGACAAGTGGTTTTTGTAGCCACCAATTACCAGTTAGCTCCCAGAAGTGCATTGCTGCTCCAGAGTGCATAAGTATGCTCTTCAACAAAGGATACCAAGAGTACAAATTAAATTTGAATATAATTCAGCGCTGCTGAAACGTGCTCGTGCACGATTTCCCCGTAACGCAGCCCCAGTGATGTGTATGGGGAAATAAAAATACAGTTTAAACCTAACACCCTAACATAAACCCCGAGTCTAAACACCACTAATCTGCTGCACCTAATATCGCCGATGCCTGCCTACAATTATTAACCCCTAATCTGCCGCTCCCGCTACCGCCACCGGCTAAATAAAATTATTAACCCCTAATGTGCCGCTCCCGATATCGCCGTGACTATACTACATTTATTAACCCCTAAACCGCCCACCCCCCACATCGCAACAAGCTAAATTAAACTATATTAACCCCTAACCCTAACGTAACCCTAAACCTAACCCTAAACCCCCCTAACTTTAACATAATAAAAATATAGCTAAATTAAATTTACAATTATTAACTAAATAAACCTATTAACCCCTAAACCGCCAGCCCCCCACATCACAACAAGCTAAATTAAACTATATCAACCCCTAAACCTAACCCTAATGTAACCCTAAACCTAACCCTAACCCCCCCTAACTTTAACATAATTAAATTAGATCTAAATTAAATTTACAATTATTAACTAAATAATACCTATATAAAACTAAATACTTACTTACCTGTGAAATAAAACCTAAGCTAGCTACAATATAACTAATAGCTATATTGTAGCTAGCTTAGGTTTTATTTTTATTTTACAGGTAAGTTTGTATTTATTTAATTAGGTAGACTAGTTAGTAAATAGTTATTAACTATTTACTAACTACCTAGTTAAAATAAATACAAACTTACCAGTGAAATAAAACCTAACCTGCCTTACACTAAAACCTAGCAATACAAAAAATAAAAAACTACCATTACAAAAAATAAAAAAACCTATTATTACAATAAAAACAACGAAATTATCCAAAAAAAAATAAAGATTAATCCTATTCTAATACCCTTAAAAATAAAAAACCCACACAAAAATAAAAAACCCTACTCTAGAATAAACTACTAAGGGCCCTTAAAAGGGCCTTTGTAGGGCATTGCCCTGAGATAAACAGCTCTTTTACTCCAAAAAAACCCCACCCCCTACATTACACAAAATAACAAATTATCAAAAATAAAAAATTATTCCTATTCTAATACCCATAAAAAAACAGCCCAAAATAAAAAACCTAATCTAGAATACCAAAGGATTCAAGCAGTTCTCATTCTATTGGCTAATTCGAATTAGCCAATAGAATGAGAGCTGCTTAAATCCTATTGGCTGATTTGAATAGCCAATAGGATTTTAGCAGCCCTAATTCCTATTTGCTGATTCAAATTTTTCAGCCAAAAGGAATGCAAGGGACGTCATCTTGAATAGCGTCCCTTGCATTGAAGATTCAGTGTATGGCAGCGACCATATGAAGAGGATACTCCGTGCCAGATGTCTTCAGGATGGACCCGCTCCCCGCAGGCTGGATGAAGACTTCTTGCCGCATGGATGATGACTTCGCCGGCTGGATGAAGATCCTTCAAGCGGGACTTCAACAACTGTAAGTGGATCGTCGGAGATTAGTGTTAGGTTTTTTTAAGGGTTTTTTGGGTGGGGTTTTTTTTAGATTAGGGTTTGGGCAGTGTAAAAGAGCTAAATGCCCTTTTAAGTGCAATGCCCATACAAATGCCCTTTTCAGGGCTATGTTTAATTTAGGTTATTTTAGATAGTGTTTTTTTTATTTGGGGGGTTGTTAGTTGTGTGGTGGGTTTTACTGTTGAGGGGAGTGTTTGTATTTTTTTTTTACAGGTGAAAGAGCTGATATCTTTGGGGCAATGCCCCACAAAAGGCCCTTTTATGGGCCATTGGTAGTTTATTGTAGGCTAGGGTATTTTTATTTTGGGGGGCCTTTTTTATTTTGATAGGGCTATTAGATTAGGTGTAATTTTTTTTTAGTTTTTATATTTTGTTTACTATTTTTCGCAATTTAGTTAGTTTTTATTTTTTGTAATTAGATGCTTTTTGTTAGTTTTTGGTAGTTTAGTTTTATTTAATTGGCAGTTAGTTTAATAATTATAATAGTTTAATTTTTAGTTTAATTTTTAGTTTAATTTTTTTTTTAATTTGACAGGTAAATTTTAATTTAATTAAAGCTAGGGAAATTGTAATTTTAATAAAAAAAGTTAGGGGATCATTAGGTTTTGGGGTTACTAGTTTAAATTAGTTTATTTTGTTGTTGGGGCTTTCAGTTTAGGGGTTAATCATTTATTTTCGTATATTTCATTGTGGGGGGCTTATGGTTTAGGGGTTAATAGGTTTATAATAGCGGTGGTGTGGGGGGATGGCAGATTAGGGGTTAATAATATTTAAATAGTGTTTGCGATGCGGGAGGGCGGCAGTTTAGGGGTTAATACGTTTATTATAGTGGCAACAATGTCGAGAGTGGCAGATCAGGGGTTAATAAATTTATTATAGTGTTTGCTATGCGGGAGGGCTTCGGTTTAGGGGTTAATAGTTAGTTTATGGGTGTTAGTGTACTTTGTAGCAGTTTAGTTATGAGTTTTATGCTACAGATTTGTAGTGTAAAACTCATAACTACTGACTTTAGATGGCAGTACAGATCTTGTCGTTTTAGGCTGTAAAGCATACTTTTTAGCGGTACCGCAAAACTCATAATACCGGCGCTATGGGAATCCCATGAAAAAATATCCTTTTTACGTGTGCGGGACTGACGTTGCGTTACAGGCTAAAAGGTGTGCGGTACACCTATACCGACAACACTTGAAATAGCTGTGGTGCTGTTTTAACGCTGAAAATTCCATATTTTCAGCGTTACAAGCCGCACTGCAAAACGTGTAATCTAGCTGATGGTTAGTACTAGCTTCCCCATGGCCACAAGTGAAAATAATAAAAAAGAAAAACAAAGAAACATGCAAAATATTTTTCAAGTATATTCAGTATTACAACAGTGGTTCCAGTAGAAAACAGTCTTGTGGTATTTTATTTATTTTTTAATGTATCTGATTAAAGGGATATTATAGTAAAAAAAACCAGCATATATAACTGTGTTTAATTCTTGCAAAAGGATTAAACACATAGTTAAAGTCAGCTCCAGAGCAGCAATCCACTGCTGGCAGCTAGGTGAACACAGCAAGTGAGACAATAAAAAGGGACAAATAGTTTTGATTAATTTAATTTCGAAGTGTCCAGGATTTCCTCTAGTTTTGTTATCTAATTGTCTGCCTATACCTGTTGTCCTATGAAGATGTTATGACTTTATAGATATTTAGTATTTTACATTAGGGTGCATGTCACAGGATGAGGTATAGTTGTTTTTGAACTGTCTTTTTAAAATCAGGATATTAGATAAAGTCAGAAGGACAACAAGACTGACCTGCAATACTATGTTTGTACCCCAGAACAAGTAAGGAGCCCTGACGATATTCAGTAGGATTATGGGAAATGTAATAGTCCTGTTTGTTTATTTAGCATCTGTGTATAAAGAATGTGATTGGTAGAACTAACTTTCATCACTTTTATCTATTATTTATGTCAGAAAGCTTAGCTTGCAAGCAAAGTATGAAAGGTCACCATGATTCATAGTTACTGTGCAGCTTACAGCTGAAGGTGCTCATACTGCCGACCACCAGTAATTGACAGCATGATTGCTAGGCTGTAGGTATAGACTTTGGGACACTATACAAAAAAATATATATTAATAAGTAACAGCTGTTTAAATTGAAACTAATACTGCAGTAAGGGTTTTGTACAACGCATTTCTGCAAGTTTGAGTAGAAAATGCTTTGCTTATTCAGAGCCGATACACAAATTTTATTTAAAAAAAAAAAAAAGACTTCAGTTACCAGATTTATATTATAATAAAAAGTAACCCTGCAGTAATTATCCATTACTACTATAAATCTCCCTTGTGTGCTCAACTATTTTAATCTATATGGTAAATAACTAGGATTTGAAACAATAAAACCTCTAAATAATATTGCACCATTAACTCTATGCATTAATTACCACAGTATGTCAATATGTACTAGGACCTTATGGTACTATAAAGTACAGTCATTCTGGAGCTGAGTACATGAGCACCCACATTTTTAAGAATTCTGCAGACAATAAAAGATAATGTTCAGGAATGTGCTATCCTTTGTGTGATTAGAATATAAAATGTGTTGTATAACTATGCAAGATTGGAAAAAAACAGTTATGAGCAAAAAAGTTAGGAGAGAGAGCATTTAAATTTGTGTTGTAGATATAAATACCTTTATGCAAAATAATTATCCTGAACTAATATGTTATATGGATAAAGAATTCCCCATTCTGGGACAGATTACAAGTAGAGCACTATTTAGCACTTTTGCACGAACGCAAACACCGCAGGAATTAAGCTTTTTATGTGGGCAGTACTTCAGATATTACGACCACGTTGACTTCTTCTCCCCATAGACTTTAATGGAGCATGCAGTTAACAAAATCTAACAATTATCAATAATGCGCTAACCCAACACCGTGTTAGGCCTACAGCGATAAACCTGATGGAAGTTATGAATATTTTACATTCCAATGTTCTTCACATAGAAGAAAATTTCCTTTTTATTTTCAAATATATATATATATATATGATTATATATTTTAAAATACTAAGAACATATTGAGAGGGGAAATTAAATCTTATTTATACACTTTGAATAAAATAGGGCAACCGAAATTCAGTTAGCACACCATGTGAAAAACGCTCTTAAAAATTTCTACAATACTAGGTCAGCTAGTAACTGGAATAAGTATTGCGAAGCCAAAAATAATCGTGAGGTCTTCCTCAAGCAAAGATCGCATAGAGAAGAACTTAAATTGAACCTAAAGTTTAAAGGATACCACGGGATTTCAGCAAAACATCTCGCTAACTTAACAAGGAATAGGAAGAGTAAAAACTACATTATGGCTATTAAAGATGGTAACCAAAGATACAGGGATAGTGAAAACATTAGAAAGGTTTTTCATAACTTTTACCAAAATCTCTACAATAAAACAGATGTTAATTTGTTAAACATGGATAACTTCTTATCAAAGATCAAACTTCCCCAATTGTCCAAAGATCGTCTCTTAGAACTAAATGCACACATCACGGGGGAAGAAATTCTTAAAGCAATAGAAAAAACAAAACTAAATAAGGCAGCTGGACCTGACTTTCTTCCCTCAGAATATTATAAAATACTTTCTCATGAGGTCATTTTCACATTGGGAAGGCTATACAATGCCTACTTCTCTTCTAATAAAACCATGTCTAATCTATTTACAGCTGCTAATATTACCCTAATTCTTAAAAAAGATAAGGAAAGAGAAGATCCAGCATCATATAGACCAATATCGGTGCTTAACACCGATTATAAAATCTTAACCTCCATCATTGCAGATAGACTGGCGAAAGGATTAGGCGAGATTATACACCCAGATCAGACGGGTTTCATTCAGGGACGCAATTCCACTAAAAATATACGCAAAGTAGTCATGCTTCTGGATTACATGTGGAACAAAGAGAAAATTAAAAAAAATCGAGCTCCCACAGATATGGCTATTCTGACGTTAGACGCAGAAAAAGCCTTTGACTGGCAGTATCTTTTTCGGGTTCTAGAGCAATTTGGGTTTCACGATCAATTTATGAACTTGGTGCATAAAATATATAGGGCACCAATATCATATCTTTTAATCAATAACATATTATCTCCTAGGATATTATTAGGCAGGGGAACGAGACAGGGATGCCCGCTGTCACCCCTGCTATTCGATATTGCTCTAGAACCTTTGGCTATTTGGTTAAGGCAAAAATTATCCGGAATATCAATAGGGCCACACACTCTCAGAACCCTTCTTTATGCTGACGACCTCTTATTGTTCCTAGAGAAAACAAAAGTGCAGATACCCTTAGTATTACAAATTCTGACGGATTTTAGTTCTTTTTCAGGGTACAAAATTAATTATGGAAAAAGTGAACTTTTGTGGATCTCCAAGTCAAGGGCAAGTTGCTCTAATCACCCCTTTAAAGTGGTAGATAGACTTAAATATCTTGGGATTATTTTTCACAGAGACCCGTTGAAATGGTATAATTTGAATTTTGAACCATTGTTAGAGAAGCTCAAGAGTAATCTTGAATTATGGGCCTCCTTTCCCTTATCTATCTCAGCACGAGTAAACTTAATAAAAGTCATCGTATTCCCCCAGATCCTGTATCTCTTACAAAACTTACCGTTATTTCTCTCAAAAAAGGATTTAAATAAGTTTGATCAAAATATAGTTAAATTTATATGGGGTAATAAGAAGTCTCGAATATCCTTGATGAAATTGACTCAAAAAAAATCTTCTGCTGGCCTAGCCTTTCCTAGCTTAAAACTGTATAATATTGCTACGCTAGCTAAATTTGCATTTGATTGGCTAACCGATTCAAATTGCTTCTCGACAATTGAACTAGAAGAACAATGCATTGCCCCGTTTTCTTTAAAAGCGGTCGTGCATAATGTAATTAAACATCTTCCCCCTAAAATTAAATCATTATCTTCGGTTAAAAACATAATAGTGGCCTGGCAGAAATTCTGTAAAATTTTAGAAGTTGATCCTCATTTCTCAAGATTCTTGCCTATAAGAGGCAATCCTGAGTTTATGCCTGGGGTACAATACAAGGTATTTGAGAAATGGGAAGAGAATGGTTTGTCACGGGTCGCTCAAGTCTTTTCAGAAACTCAACTCATAAGTCCATACGGTTCGTTGTTTCAACTTTATAAGTTACCCAGGGACAATCTGTTCGCTTATTTTCAACTTAGGCATTTTGTGAGTAAGCATCACCCACCAGAGGACTGGGTGTCCCGGTGGACCGAAATTAATACTTGTTTTGATAAATTTAGAAAAGGTTACACTTCAATTTCACTTACATATGACATAATGTTGGCTAAACAAGGGGCATTAACAGTAGATAAAATCTGTAAAAGTTGGGAGAATACATTCACCGCTATCACTCCTGAATGGATCTTGCAGAGTTTGGAGAGAGTATACAAATGTATGGTTCCTGTGTCAGTAAAAGAGTCTCATTTTAAACTTACTAATAAATATTATTTCCCCCCTTCCAGAATGGCGCGTTGTTACCCTTCACAAATCTTCCCTTGTCCGCGTTGTTCGCATCCGAACGCTAATATAATTCACATGTTTTGGTCTTGCCCAAAAATAAGGCAATTTTGGCTGAAAATCCAGTACTGGGTCAATCGGTCTTTCGATCTAACTAGCTGTCTTACTGCTGACATGGTATTTTTTTTTAGAATAAATACACATCTAGAAAGATTTCTGGTAGACTCGTATACAACTATTATCCTTGTGGCCAGATGTCTTATAACTAAAAATTGGCGCTCGTATAAGGCCCCATCCTTTACTCTTTTTCTTAGAGAAATCCAGTTCCAAATAACTTATGAAGCTTTTCATTTTCAGCTCTCCTCCGAAAAACTCATTGGTAAATTTATGCATAGATGGCTTCCTATAATCAAGTCCTACCCATTGTCAGTGCAAAAGAGTATATTGAAGCCATTTCTGAGCTCCCAGACCTTTGCAGATCTAGTTCTCCATGGGTTGTTTCCGCCCTTATGGGTGTCCAATGCCAGAGAGGTGGGATAGAGCGGGGGACGCATGGGGGTGAGGGGGGGAGAGGCGACAGGAGAAGCCCCATTCCCTCTCCCCCTTTTTTTTTTTTTTTTCTCCCCGAAGGATGGTTAAGACGATCAACCTAAGTATTAGGAGTTTTGGGTAGCTCTAATTTTTTGGTCAATGTTTATCTAACATTTTTGATTTCTACTGTATCCCAGAAGGGGTTTCTTTTTTGTATAAGTAAATCTTCCTAAGAGATGACAATCGAATATGATGTAATGTTCATTTGATAAAATATGTATATGTTTTCATTTTGTTAATGGTATTCTATAAGGTATTTGTATTTTCGATTATGTTTCATGTATGATTTTACCACCAAAGTGGTTATTGTATTTTTCATCCCGTTCTTTTTTTTTTGATTGTCTTATTTTGTCTTTTTAATTTTATTACTGTAAAAATACCCCAATAAAAATGAATTAAAAAAAAAAAAAAAGAACATTTTCTACTATGTGAAGAACATTGGAATGTGAAATATTTACAGTACATACACAGTAAAACACATAAAATATTAAAATTTAATAAAAATGTTTTTTTCATGTTTGCAGGTGTTTGAGTAGAAAGGACTCCAAAGTGTATATATGTATATACATGTGCATATATGTGTTTATATGTATGTGTATATGTATATATATATATATATATATATATATTGTGACGAACCAAGGTTATTCAACCCTGCGCCAGTCACTTATTTGGCACAGAAAGGGTTATCAGCCCCCTTTTACTGTCACCAATAGGTCACAATCTAGCCACACCAGGCAAGCTTGTGATTCAGTTTAGTTAGTGCAAGGGTTAACCACACTCCCTAGTCTGTACTAGACGTAAGAGAAATGCCCAAAACTCCCTTTTAATGCCACCCACACTAAACCAACAATCCTATAGCTCCAATACTGCCACAAGTTTTATTAGAGGGAAAATCCTAAGAAAAAAGCCAGACTTTACACAGTAACTCTCTAAAAACAATTTAGCAGACAATAACCTAAATTATACAGTTCTAATATTCCAGTCTCTTTCAGTAACGTGGTTGTCAATTATTAGACAAAGGCCAAACTTATTAAAATAATTATTTATTATGCCAGAAATATTATGCACAATGCATTATTAATAAAAAGTTGTTACAAATAAAATGACACATTAACAAACAGTGTTTTAAAATAAAAAAGGAGAAAAACAGAATTGAATACTTTCCTAGTTTCAAGATCTGTGCCAGGTGCTGGCATGAAAATGATGGCTCCTTACTCTGTAGAACAGCTCCCCTTGTAAGAATGACAATCTTATTGTTAAGAAATAAGATTCTTATAACTATTTTCCATAGATCAGGTTGACTGACCACACTCTCCTGGGCGGGCTAGG
This sequence comes from Bombina bombina, assembly GCF_027579735.1. NCBI lineage: Eukaryota > Metazoa > Chordata > Amphibia > Anura > Bombinatoridae > Bombina > Bombina bombina. The sequence continues at coordinate 604,492,067 of NC_069500.1, forward strand.
AAACCCCCTGTCTTTATGACCTTCAATAGACTAATTTATTGCCTGAAATTATACAATCCATTATAATTTCTGCTAGGTACCTCCACTTCCATATATACCTATCAGGAATCTCCTAGTTTCATTGGGAGAATCAATTTGATACCAGAAATGACAGATTTCCCTTCATTTAATGTCATAACAGTTTTAAACACATATATACATAATATACCTATGTCCTTTTAGTGACCTGGTCAGTTTTTGTGATTGAGGCCCTGTTTTGCATTATGCATTCTACTGACAGCCTAAGCCATAAACTCTATCCTGTGTATCTCTGGAACTAAGAGCTTGAGTGGCTTTATGACTCAATGCATACACAATAACATTTGGTGGAGTGAGCCTTAGAAGCTATTTATGAGGCTCCTGGCACTTCAAAGAAAACAAAAGTCACAATTCTTCTTGAAAAACAAATAACTGTTTTGAGTTCAAGCTACACAGAATTAACCCCTTTTTAGCTAAATCCTGAGGTTTTCGTGACACCTCCCCCAATAAGAGACGCAAAAGGGGGCGGCTATGAGCCACTCCCGATGCGTATCAAAGGGAGCTTCCCCTTGCGGTAATAACGCCATTTGCAGACAAATTGCACATAGCAATCCATTTAAAATTGACACAATAGTTGCTCTACCCAGCTGATTTAATATATTGCAGGGCCCCTCCCATGCAACCTGTAGCTGGTTCTGCCTCATGGGTGTTAGTACCAGAACATTTTGCCCCATCTCATATACTCCCTCTCTGGCAGTAAAATCCTGCAACTGTTTTTGTGGGAATATGGCATCTCTGGGTTTTGCAGGTACCTCCCCCAATAAGGCTTGCATCTTATCCCTGAATAACGCATCATTCCCTTTTACAGAGGTGCCTGTGAAACCTAGGGTCTTGCTACCTATGGTGTGCTCTCTGAACATATTGTGTGCTGTCAGTTGCTGCTTAACTACCATGGGCTCTTGCCATCCCACTGGAGTAGAATTCCTGTACTCCTGCACTCTGTTATGGTTGGTAGGGAGTTGACTAACTGTCCCCCTCCTCTTCACTGTGGGTCCCAGCTGCTGAGCCTGCTGGGGACTCTGATGCTGCTGATGCTGCACGCCTATCACTGTATTTGCTGACTGGCACTGTGGGGCTGTGTAAATACACTTATCTGTACTCCCCCCCGTGCCTGCAGTCTGTGTCAGTCTCTGACCCCTAGTCTGTGCAGTCTGTTTATAGGTCACAGCTGAGGTTACTGGGGTCTCTGTCACCCACAATCTTTCATACTCACTCTGGGGGTCCCTCAAAGAGTATCCTGTACCCTCCTCCCCCACACACTCTGAAATCTGTGGCTCTGCTGCTTCTTTTATAGAGGGGGCTACACTCTCCCCCAGCTCTCTCTCACAGTCAGTCACCCATTTAACATCCTCACACAGATTTTGGCATCCTCCTGACACTGGGGCAGACAAGCACACATCTTCCTTCTGCCATTTATCCCATATCTCCTGTCCTTCCACAGGGGTTCTGGCATAGACTGGCACATATCATCCAGCGGTCCAGTCACCCAGTCATTCTCTCCCCGGTCAGTCTCCCCTCCTTCTATAGAATCCACTGATTCAACCACATACAGACACTCACTACTCAACTGCCTCCTCTCACAAACAGTTTCTCCCTGTACAGCTAAACTCGGTTCAGGCAAAGACAGACCCACACAGTCTATCTGCCTTTCTCCCCCATCAGTCTCACCCTGTACAGCTTACTGTAATTCTGCAGATACTGCTGGTTTAAGTACAGGAAGACACACACTGTCTGACTGTCGTTCTCCCCAGTCAGTCTCTCCTCTTACAGGTTCACCTCTCAACACAGACACCCCCAGTTCAGGCACAGCACTTCGCACACATGCATTCTGTCCTCCCTCCTGGTCATAATGTCTCTGAGCATTTTTACACACAGCCCTTTCCGCATAAAGGTCTGCAAATAATGTCACTAGGTCACATGTAGCATTGTCAGGCACATAAAGAGATAACAATCTACCCAAATCAGTACCCAGTAAAACATCATTAGGAATATTTTCAGATACCCCCACATTTCTTAACCCTCTCCCCGCTCCTCAATCAAGATATACACGTGCCATAGGCACTACAAGTTTTATTCCCCAATCTCTTTAACTGCTACAGTCCTGCCAGGAATAATGTCCTGAGAGCGTACCAGCGCTGGACGTACAAGAGTCACGGCTGCACCTGTGTCCCAAAGCCCAAGTGTTACCTTAGTTCATACGATCACTGGTTGCAAGTTCTCCTGGTTGCTTTCCTCTGGACATGTAACAAATAAACAGATGCCAGTACTTCTGAGGGATTACCCCCTCCAGCTGATTGCTCCAAGTTAATCTTCTCTGGGCAAGTGGAGCTGATGTGGCCCACTTTGTTGCAAGCAAAACATCTGCGGGTATCCCCCTGCCCAGATGCAGCACTCGCCCCTCCTTTCCCAGAGGGAATAGACACAGGAAACAAACGCACAGCAGGTTTTGTGAAGGGGGGTCGTGCAGCAGCTCCTTTCCAGGTGGATCCCACCTTAGAAAAGGATTTTCTCCCATTCCCTGGTGACCTGTTGGCTGTGTAAAAATCAGCCAGCTCACCATCTTCCAATGCTGTTATGGGTTTACGGTCCAAAACCCATTCTTGAACTTCTGCTGGGCACAGCTGCATAAATTGCTCCTTCACTAACAGATCTTTCAGCTCCTCCATAGTGGCAACTTTTAATCCTCTGACCCACTGTTTAAAGGCTGTCATCAAGTTCCCAACAGCTGTAGTATATCTCTCTGACAAACCTTTCTGCAGAGAACGGAATTTCTTCCTGTACACCTCAGGAGTACGATTATACCTCCTCTGCAGTGCAGCTTTAATGAAATCATAGTCCTGATCAAACTCTAGGGGTAGTTCAGCAAACGCCTCCAGTGTAGGACCTTTCAGGCCAGGGGTAAGGTACTTGGCCCACTGCTCCCTTGGCAACTGGAACTGTCTGCAAACTTTCTCAAAGCTATGCAGGAATACATCCACATCTCCATCTCTCTCCAGGGTGGGAAAAGTCTCTGCACGCACTCTGGGAGCAGGTGGGTCTCTAGGTTCACTAGCAACAGGCGAGACCATCCCTCTCTCCAACCGTGCAAGCTGTAGCTGATACTCTCTCTCTGCCTGTCATTCAGCAGCCTGTCTTTCAGCTGCCAGAGCCTCTCTCTCAGCTGCCAGAGACGCCTGTCTCTCAGCCACAGCAGACTGTCATTCAGCAGCCTGTCTCTCAGCTGCCAGAGACTCTCTCTCATAAAATTTTGTAATCCGTTCCATGCGCAAACTTGCATCCACTGAGTCCATATGTTTCAGAACAGTTTGCAAATAACAGTCCAATGGATCCCCAGATCCTGATGAGTTGCTGCCCCTAGCTGCAGACATCTCTCCTGAGACCTCAACTGGTGTGATGTGGCTGTTATCATATTCAACAAGAGCTTGTATTAGTACATCTTTGTTCTTTCCACGATCCTGGCATAAGAGTGCCAACACTTCTTTAGTCTGTTGCTCGTATGATTCCATGGGAAAAATAAAATAGAAAAGAAAAACAGAATAGGGAAGGGGACTGTTTGCAATGTGTGACTATATAATGCACTGAGTTTTAGCCTTAGTACCGGGATTTTCACAATAGTAAATCCACAAGCACTAAAATCTAATAAAAAAAAATGATCCCACCGCTGCCACCAATTTGCGATGAACCAAGGTTATCCAACCCTGCACCAGTCACTTATTTGGCACAGAAAGGGTTATCAGCCCCCTTTTACTGTCACCAATAGGTCACAATCTAGCCACACCAGGCAAGATTGTGATTCAGTTTAGTGGGTGCAAGGGTTAACCACACTCCCTAGTCTGTACTAGACGTAAGAGAAATGTCCAAAAACTCCCTTTTAATGCCACCCACACTAAACCAACAATCCTATAGCTTCAATACTGCCACTACCTAAAATTTATTAGAGGGAAAATCCTAAAAAAAAACCCAGACTTTACACAGTAACTCTCTAAATACAATTTAGCAGAAAATAACCTAAATTATACAGTTCTAATATTCCAGTCTCTTTCAGTAATGTGGTTCAATTATTAGACAAAGGCCAAACTTAATAAAATAATTATTTATTATGCCAGAAATATTATGCACAATGCATTATTAATAAAAAGTTGTTACAAATAAAATGACACATTAAAAAACAGCGTTTTAAAATAAAAAAGGAGAAAAACAGAATTGAATACTTTCCTAGTTTCAAGATCTGTGCCAGGGGCTGGCATGAAAATGATGGCTCCTTACTCTGTAGAACAGCTCCCCTTGTAAGAATGACAATCTTATTGTTAAGAAATAAGATACTTATACCTATTTTCCATAGATCAGGTTGCCTGACCACACCCTCCTGGGCAGTCTTTATGACCTTCAATAGACTAATTTCTTGCCTGAAATTATACAATCCATTATAATTTCTGCTAGGTAACTCCACTTCCATATATACCTATCAGGAATCTCCTAGTTTCATTGGGAGAATCAATTTGATACCAGATATGACAGATTTCCCTTCATTTAATGTCATAACAGTTTTAAACACATATATACATAATATACCAATGTCCTTTTAGTGACCTGGTCAGTTTTTGTGATTGAGGCCCTGTTTTGCATCATGCATTCTACTGACAGCCTAAGCCATAAACTCTATCCTGTGTATCTCTGGAACTAAGAGCTTGAGTGGCTTTGTGACTCAATGCATACACAATAACATTTGGTGGAGTGAGCCTTAGAAGTTATTTATGAGGCTCCTGGCACTTTAAAGAAAACACAAGTCACAATTCTTCTTGAAAAACAAATAACTGTTTTGAGTTCAAGCTACACAGAATTAACCCCTTCTTAGCTAAATCCTGAGGTTTTCGTGACATATATATATATATATATATATATATACACACCAATACACCATATATATATACCATGTACCATATACCTTTCAACCGTTATAAAAAATGTATTAATATTTATATGATTATTTTTTTCAGATAGTATATATATATATATATATATATATATATATATATATATATATATATATATAAGTGTAACAGTTTATTTTAATGTATTTATGTTGTGTTTGGTGCACACATTTTTTTTTTAACCCAAAGTCTTTATGAGGTTTTCAGTCGCGCTAACGATATTGTTTATCGAGACTCGCACAAACAATAGCGTGCCACTTGTAATCTAGCCTCTGTTGGCTCAACCAAAGACACTTACACAGAGAGTTATCAAACAATACTCGTTATTGCACGCCACTATCTACCATAAAGAGCCCAGAAAATAGAACAAAGGATCTTGTGACACAACAGTCAAAATTGAAATATTCAGCAGTATTCAAGTGTTCCAACTCAGAGAACAAGTGGTGGCACGTATTAAATAAGTGGAGACTTCATTTGAATCATACAAGCTACTGCAGACTTTTTAAGCAGACACAATGTTTGCTGGTGCACAAGGTACTTGTATAGTATACATGCATATGCTGCTAAAACAGTAATCATATTTTACTAGAATTATTTTGGCTAATAAAAGTGTATTGCAAAAATGCTTCTATTCACAATAAAAATGTACTCATGCACATTTCAATTTTTGACCATAATTTAAATACAGAATAAATATATTCTCTAAGAAGAACCCAGCTTCTGGTAGTGGAGTGAGGTCAAATAAATAATCCACTCAATTAACTGTTTATCATCAGCTTCCATAGTGGAGATAATAATCTTTACAATGTGATACCTAAGTTATAGGAGCTTAATGGAAGTATACACAACAGAAGTGAAGGTACAGACAAGGTGCTACTGGGTGATCAACAATATCTGAGTAGCTAAGAAGTCTTACGTCTGATACAAATGATTCTGATGCTGAATACAGAATTACAGACTGCACAATGTCCTAAACACACAGGGCTAGATTGCAAGGAGCGGTATTTTGCATTTTGGCTGTAGCGAAAACTCCACTAGGATTTTCATGTTTGTGCTAGTCGGGTTGCGCTGGTATTACAAGTTGAAAGTAAACTGTTTTTGCTCTAGCAGTAACCTGACAAATATTTGAAGTTATAATATCGCGTGCACATTCATGTATTCCCCCATAACGAACACCCCACTATTGCGCAAACACAATCGCATATTCTCATTCCCCCATAGAAGTCAAGGGAGAAATAAAAAGTGGGAGGAAAACTAACACCCCACTATCGCGCAAACACCATTGCATATTCTCATTATAAATTTCACATTCCAATGTTCTTTACGTAACGGAATATATCCTATTTATTCATAATTAAATATTTTTTCAACTATTTAACTGCAAAAGTCTCTAATGCACTTATATATATATATGTCTATATATGTGTACATAAATATTTATGTGTTTATATGTGTATATATGCCTGTAAATACATATATAGACATAAATACATTAATACGTGTGTGTATATATATATATATATATATATATATATATATACACACACATCTTTAAAGATGTATATGTATGTATCTCTATGTTAAAGCCCTTTGGCAGCTTTTTTTTCTAACACCCAAGATCTCATATCTTTGAATACTTATAACTTTTTTGTGCAATATTTTTTGAAAATACTTTTTATTAGACAGTGTTAATATGAATGTAACTGTACTTTGTTATATATAATCTCAGATGCTCAATGGCTACTGCAGAGAATTCTGTTTTAGAATATCAGAGTTAAAACAAACTTATGAAATTGACTTTGAGGCCCTGATGATCAGAAACTCACTGTCATGAAGCGAAATCACACAAAATTGTTGGGGGGCTTTTTTGAGTGTTGTAATGTATGTATCTCTCCTTCACACCCAGAACTCTGCATAAAAAGCCCTCAAGCTAAGATTCTTTGAGGAACCTCACAGTACTGTTGAGAAGTCTTAGATCATCTTGCCAGAGCGTTCATGGTTCATGGTTCCCTTAATGAACTGTAGCTCCCCAGTGACGGCAGAACTCATGCAGGCCCAGACCATGACCCTCCCACCACCATGCTTGACTGTAGGCAAGACACACTTGTCTTTGTACTCCTCACCTGGTTGCCGCAACACATGTTTGACACCATCTGAACCAAATAAGTTTATCTTGGTCTTATTGGACCACAGGACATGGTTCCAGTAATCCATGTCCTTAGTCTGCTTGTCTTCAGCAAACTGTTTGCGGGCTTTCTTGTGCATAATCTTTAGAAGAGGCTTCCTTCTGGGACGACAGCCATGCAGACCAATTTGATGCAGTGTGCGCTGTATGGTCTGAGCACTGACAGGCTGACCCCCCAACCCCTTCAACCTCTGCAGCAATGCTGGCAGCACTCATACGTCTATTTCCCAAAGACAACCTCTGGATGTGACGCTGAGCACGTGCACTCAACTTCTTTGGTCGACCATGGCGAGGCCTGTTCTTAGTGGAACCTGTCCTGTGAAACTGCTGTATGGTCTTGCCCACCATGCTGCAGCTCAGTTTCAGGGTCTTGGCAGTCTTCTTATAGCCTAGTCCATCTTTATGTAGAGCAACAATTCTTTTTTTCAGATCCTCAGAGAGTTCTTGGCCATGAGGTGCCATATTGAACTTTCAGTGACCTGTATGAGAGAGTGTGAGAGCGATAACACCAAATTTAACACACCTGCTCCCCATTCTCACCTGAGACCTTGTAACACTAACGAGTCACATGACACCGGGAAAAGAAAATGGCTAATTGGGCCCAATTTGGACTCACTTTTGTTGCCAACGGTTTAGACATTATTGGCTGTGTGTTCAGTTATTTTGAGGGGACAGCACATTTACACTGTTATACAGGTTGTACACTCACTACTTTATATTGTTGCAAACTGTAATTTTTTTAGTGTTGTCACATGAAAGATATAATAAAATATTTACAAAAATGTGAGGGGTGTACTCACTTTTGTGAGATACTGTTTATAACAGATATTTTGAAAAATCTATAGGAAATCTATATATAGATGTGATGAATAGCTACACAAGGTTTTAATTATAATGATCTTACAAATTAAGTTTTCCAATATATTATATTTTTACTTTTTAACAACAGTGTGGGATAGAACAATATGGCTGCCACAGCAGCTGGACTGATTCTGTCATTTAATTTTAAGTCTGCTGAGACTTTTTCATTTATTTTTTTCAAACATTATATAAACTAAAACCCTTTTACGTCTTTTTTAACCTTATAAATGAGACCATTCAGGAAGGAATGTCATAAATAATGAAGTATATAAGGAATTTGCTTTGTTCAAGTCTTGCACATCTGAACTGTTGCTCCATTAAAAAATTCAAACAATGGCTGATTCATGAGATACTCATTATTAATAACTGACATGGTATTACCTGTTTGGCTGTTTTCCATAAATTGAGGAGTAAGCAGTGAAAATGTTAGAGACACAAAAGCCCAATTTTTTCTTTCATGATTCAGATAGAACATACAATTTTAAACAACTTTCCAATTTACTTCTATTATCAAATTTTCTTTGTTTTTTTTGTTATCCTTTGTTAAAAAAGCAGGTAAGATCAGGAGTGTGCACGTGTTTTGCAACAATGTTAGCACTAGATGGCAGCACTATTTCCTGTCATATGGTGCTCCAGACATGTGCACGCCCCCTACCTAGGTATCTCTTCAACAATGAATAACATGAGAATGAAGCAAATTTGATAATAGAAGCAAATTTAAACTTTTTTTAAAATTGTATTCTCTATCTGAATGATGAAAGAAAAAATGTGGGTTTCATGTCCCTTTAATGATGTAGAATTCCAATACGATTGCACCATTTTGTACAATGAATGCTTGCAATATCCAACGTGTCTTTATGTCCAGATAATAAGTTTGTTGTCTTTTTGTTTTTTTTTCTATAGCAATTAAAATCTGGAATATCCTGATGTACTATACAAAATCCTGCCAGATTATCTTGGCTAGAATCTCATTTCTGCTACTGCTTTTATTATGCACCACTTACCAATTTAGTCTGACAGTTTCCCTGTACTGGGACTATAAACAGTGTTGAAAATGTAAACTGCAATTGAATAGCGCAAAGAGAACATTTCATTTCCTAAAGGTCGAATCGGTATAACTGATGCCCTAAATATTGAATATATAAATGTTTAATTACGATAAGCAAGATCAAAGCATTTCCACATTGTATCTAAATAATTCACCTTTATTTGAATTCTATATTAAATAATTAGTGTGATGGCTCATTAATTGCACATTTCCTGACTCAAATGCCAAGTTAAAAGCACAATCATAGAAATGTAAATCTTAACCTCAGCTTTGCTTGAGGGGGAAAATACACCAATTAGTATTCTGTAAAACGATGTCTGATTTCCTCTGCATGGGTCATCTGAATTCAATGATAAACACATATTTATTGTGTTTTCTTTTTGCTGACACAAATGACATAACTTTAGTGCAACTATAAATTATTGATATTTATCCTTTTGCAAAAATAACTTTATTTTCAAATGCATTTATAAATAATTGTGTGTATTTAAGTCAATGGGAACTTTGGTGTGAGCTCTGTGTCTGACATACCAGTTCTCATGCAAGAATATCTTCAGATGGTGACCTGTTGGTGTCCTCTATGATTATAAATAAAAAAAATAGCTCTTAGGATTTCCAGTAAGCATTTATTTAAACTTGCGACAATAGCTAAAAACTCTTCCTACATAGCTGCTTTGCAATCATTATTTCTTTTGTATGCATCTATTGTTCCCTTGTCACACTGGCCTGCATGTCACATAAGTAAACTGTTATATATCTATACTCAGATAGTATAATGCTTTATCTGGGCTCTGGCATTTGTATAGTGAAGGCAATGTGCACAGCTACCTACAGTTGGATGTGACTGGAGGTGCTCATTGCTGATTGGGTGGTAAATGCTATAGCCCCAACATAAGACTCTGTACTTACCTAGCTGGGAGTTGTTTGTTGGACATACAATCTTTTAAAGAGCCAACTTGGATACAACTGTTGCCACTCTAGAAGGACTCACCGTTGGAGCTTAAAACCACTGGGGCAGTGCATCCTGCTTATTTAAACAAAGAGAAAATAGGAATGACTGAATTGGTGTTTGTGGTGCACTAACTGTAAAGCCCATGTTCTTGTTGGGGTTGGATCATGAACCTTCTTGACAGTTGTCTATTCACAGTGAAGAGGCTGCAGATGAAACAGGATTTGTACAGCTGAAAGCAAATTCCAGTATTTCCCCTCAATTGTCTATCAAAATAGTGTATCCTGTTTCATGGCTGTGCTCTAAAAGGACATGAAGGCCTTGTAATTACAGGACATGTCTGCAGTTTTGCAATAAAGTAACATACCAACCAAGTGTTAACACTTTTTGAATATAAATAGATTGTTGCAGTATTTAGTCAGAGATATGTAGCAGGGTGAGGCTTCTGAAGTCTGCACTTCCAATTTTCAAAACTGAGTTAAACTACAGGAATAGGAGCAAAATAAATAATAAAAGTATTCTACAGCGTTTCTATACAATCTCAAAGCATTTATGTCTCTTCAGCTACTTCTGCTGTTTCTTTTTATGCTGGGCACCCTCTATAGCTATAATTGAGAGCAGGGAGTGGGTAATCTCATGCGTGTGGTATGATTCAAGCATAGGATCATTCTGGCAAACCTAACTATGCACTGAATACATGTGCCTACATAACAGTGTGTTAACAGAGGACTTAGAGACTCTTTTTCCAGTTGATAATCTGAACCATAATAATATAGATATGCAAAACTCATAACAATTCCTTACCGTGCATAGATTTGCCTAAAATATTACCTTGAAAATGTCATAGCTTTATCTCTTTTTAGTACTTTGATATAATGGTCTTATAATACTGACTAGTAGGTATCTACTAGTCAGTAGGTAGTACTCAAATCTTTATTAGGGCAGATCTTAGACTGGGGCTCTTTCACAGGAATCAATCCGGCTATGAAAATATCCAAAGGGCGGCTTCTTACTTCCACATATGGATCTTCAAGAAGGATCTGTATGCACATACTTACTATCTATATTTATCAAGTGCAATATACTAACATTCATTGCAGTTATGTGTATCTAACTTGTTGGCTATACCTTATATATGCCTAGATTACAAGTGGAGCATAACTGATATTGCAACCATGCGCTAAAAATAGAGCACAACCTGGTATTACAGGTGAAAGGTAAAACGAGATTCACTAGAGAATCATAACGCGCCAACATTTTTTTAGAGTACCCTATACTTTGAATGGCTAGTGCAAAGAGTGCTCAAGCTCAACACATATAATGGTTATTTCCCTCAACTTTCTTGATTTCTGCTGCGCATATTTAGCAAAAACTCTATATTTGTCACCATTGTTTATAGACTTTTTATTTTGGCACAACCATATATTTTTGCATTTGGCTGCCATAAAAAATCAAATTTTATATTGACTGCAGCATCCAAAGTAATCAGAGCATAACGTGTATGCACCAAACCTTAACTTACTATTATCTAGCGTGGGATGCCATAAGGAAACTGGTATACCCTAACATGGTAGTTATTCTATTGCATGTGGCAAGAAGGTGTCATGACTCTCAGATTTAGTTTTCAGTTTCATAAGCTGTTCTTTATTTACTAGGTAAGAAACAAAGGTAGAGAGAGCTCTTTTATACATAAGTATAATATACTAGCTACTGAATCTATACTGGCAGGCTATAATCTGTGAGATTGTTGTATTCAAAACTCTGCACAGGTAATTAAAGGGACAGTAAAGTCAAAATTAAACTTTCTTGATTCAGAAAGAGCATACAATTTTAAACAACTTTCCAATTTACTTCTGTTTACAAATTTACTTTGTACTCTTTGTATCTTTTATTGAAGAGTAAAACTAGGTAGGCTCATAAGTGCTCAGGAGTGTGCATGTGTCTTTAGTACTCTATGGTAGTAGTGTTTGCAACATTATTTGTAGCTTTGTTATACAATATTGCAACACACTGCTGCAATAGAGTACTAAAGACACGTGCACACTCCTGAGCTCTGAGCCTACCTAGTTTTACTCTTCAATAAAGGATAGCAAGGGAACAAAGCAAATTTGAAAACAGAAGTACATTGGAAATCATGAAAGTTTAATTTTGACTTTACTGTCCCTTTAATACTACGTATTTTTATTCAGTACAATGAATTCTATGTAATTACTCTTCTAACTGTTTCCATTAAAAATAACGAATGGAAAGTCAAATATACATGGCTTTAAACTCCCTTGTCAGATACTCCTTTGTTTCAGTCTCTGAATGTAAACATTGTTTCCTCAATTTAAATCAGCAGGTACAAGAAACCCCAACGATCCAAGATCAGAGCAGGCAGAAATTTGTTAGAAGATAGAAGCTGTAGAATTCCAAATGCATTGGAGTGGGGGGGGGGGGGCGGGGTGAGAGACGCTAGGCCAGGAGTAGGTCACAGGAACTGGGCACCCAGTGAATATTAATAGTTCCAGGAAGTGGGTGCAGCTTTTAACTCTGGGCAGAGATACTGTTTTGGTGATTAGTAGCTTTACCCCTTAAAGCTACAGCGTCACTGACATCACTCCAAAGTCTGTGGCCCTTGTTGTAGAACTGAGGAAACAGGATGCAACTGCTGTGTCCCTAGAAAGGAGGAAAACTGCTAGAACAGACAGTTAATGTGTAGTTTTCAAGTGCTGATTTTCACTGCATTCATTTTACCAATTTAACCGTAAGTGTTTCAGTCTATCAGAAAAAACTCTAAAATTTGGTGACATTTGCCCTTAGTAATAATTCAGTATTTCAAAATATAAAACAGACTCAATCCACTACACTCTCTAGTTTTTCAGCAGGCACGTGCACTCTGAGAGAATGTTGTTGTCCTATAGAAAGCTGGGAGAAATCTCATAGATCCAATAAATATCTTCCATTGATGTATATTACTGAGGCCCAGGAGGTGAAATCACTTTTATGTGAAGACTGTCTTCATAAACCTTTATCTTCCCAAAGTGTGTAGTAAAGTTAAAGGGATATGAAACCCCAAATGTGTCTTTTGTGATTAACATAGAGCATATAATTTGAGATATATATATATTTATTATGTATATATAATGTATCCTGTATTGAAGGAGCAGCAAGGCACTAGTGGGAGCTAGCTCAACACATCAGTAAGCCAATGATAAGAGATACATATATGCAGCCACCAATCAGCAGCTAGCACCCAGCTCCTGAACCTACCTATGTATGCTATTTAAGAAAGGATATCAATTAGATAATAGAGGTTAATTAAAAAGTTGTGTAAAATTGCACACTCAATCTGACTCACGAAAGAACATTTTTAGGTTTCATGTCCCTTTAACTGAAAAATAAAATAAAAAAAGGTTTAAAATCTACAAAATGGTATTGATATGTTAGTGTGTTTGTTGCCTGCAGCCAAAAATATCTATTACAATTGAAGGGCTAAAATGACCTCCTTTATTAGAACATGTAATTTTATCACTATTGACCCTACAAATCTTTGTGTTTAACCTTCACTATGTGTTTACTCCCCCCCCCCCCACACACACACAAAGGAGTTAAACACATAGATAAATAACCAATTGGGAGCCACAGAGAACAGCTGGTCCCTAGAAAAAACTTCCTTGGACCCAATCAGCACAGCTAGCTGCACGGCTGTGTAGTGCAGCTGCGGCTCCTGAGCATCTGCTGCTCCCTATGTGTTTAACACAATTGCTTAAAATAAATACATAGATTTGCAGGGTTGCTAGTGATAAAATTACATGCCCTAACAAATAAAATTAGATAACATTTTCACTCTAATGGTCCTTTAAAACAGGACTGGGACACATATGCAGTCACCAATTATTGAAGACCTGTTTAATCAGTCCACTTGTGAAATCAAATCAGAACCATTATAGATTATCCCCTGAACCTATCACTGCTGGACACCTTGAAAGATCAAAGTTTAGGAAAAAAAAATCACATCTGAGCATTACATTGGGCAGATCTTGTTACTGTTGTATATGGACAGAACATAAAACATGCAACATATAAACAGCTTCCTGATGCAAGGAATTAGCTGACTAGCACTATTTACGTAGAAACGGCTGAATAATAAGACATAATAAAACAGTAGTTTGTAAGTTCCCACCTTGAAGAGAAACATTTAGTCACATGATGCAGTTGTCATATAATAACTATCGGCTAGATTACGAGTCTTGCGTTAGGTTTAAAAAGCAGCGTTGGCCGGTCCCAACGCTGCTTTTTAACGCCCTCTGGTATTATGAGTCTTGCAGGTACAGGTGTACCGCTCACTTTTTTGGCCAGACTTGGAAAATACCGCAAATCTACTTACGTCAGTTGCGTATCCTCTTTTTTCAATGGTACTTGCATAGCGCCGGTATTACGAGTCTACCAAAAAGTGAGTGGTACACCCTCTCCTGTCAACACTGGTACCGCATTTTAAAGTCAGTAGTTAAGAGTTTTACACTACAACGCCGTAGCATAAAACTCTTAACTAAAGTGCTAAAAAGTACACTAACACCCATAAACTACCTATTAACCCCTACACCGAGGCCCTCGCTCATCGCAAACACTAAAATAAAATTTTTAACCCCTAATCTGCCAAACCGGACATCGCCGCCACTATAATAAATATATTAACCCCTAAACCGCCGCACTCCCGCCTCGCAAACATTAGTTAAATATTATTAACCCCTTATCTGCCGTCCCTAACATCGCCGACACCTATCTACATTTATTAACCCCTAATCTGCCACCCCCAATGTCGCCGCCAGTATACTAAAGTTATTAACCCCTAAATCTAAGTCTAACCCTACCCCCCCAACTTAAATATAATTTAAATAAATCTAAATAAAATTCCTTTCATTAACTAAATAATTCCTATTTAAAACTAAATACTTACCTAAAAATAAACCCCTAAGCTAGCTACAATATAACTAATAGTTACATTGTAGCTAGCTTAGGGTTTATTTTTATTTTACAGGAAAGTTTGTATTTATTTTAACTAGGTACAATAGTTATTAAATAGTTATTAACTATTTAATAACTACCTAGCTAAAATAAATACAAAGTTACCTGTAAAATAAAACCTAACCTAAGTTACAATTACACCTAACACTGCACTATAATTAAATTAATTCCCTAAATTAAATACAATTATATAAAATTATCTAAAGTACAAACCCCCCCACTAAATTACAGAAAATAAACAAATTACAAGATTTTTAAACTAATTACACCTAATCTAAACCCCCCAAAATAAAAAAAGCCCTACCCTACACTAAATTACAAATAACCCTTAAAAGGGCCTTTTGCGGGGCATTGCCCCAAAGTAATCAGCTCTCTTACCTGAATTTTTTTTTACAAATCCCCCCAACATTAAAACCCACCACCCACACAACCAACCCTACTCTAAAACCCACCCAATACCCCCTTAAAAAACCTAACACTAACCCCTTGAAGATCACCTTCCGGGAGAAGTCTTCACCCAACCGGGCCGAAATCCTCAACGAAGCCGGGAGAAGTCTTCATCCAAGCCGGGCGAAGTGGTCCTCCAGACGGGCAGAAGTCTTCATCCAGACGGCATCTTCTATCTTCATCCATCCAGCGCGGAGCGGGTCCATCTTCAAGACATACGACGCGGAGCATCCTCTTCAATCGACCGCTAACACAGAATGAAGGTACCTTTAAGTGACGTCATCCAAGATGGCGTTTCTTCAATTCCGATTGGCTGATAGAATTCTATCAGCCAATCGCAATTAAGGTAGAAAAAATCCTATTGGCTGATTGGATCAGCCAATAGGATTGAGCTCGCATTCTATTGGCTGATTGGATCAGCCAATAGGATTGAACTTCAATCCTATTGGCTGATTGCATCAGCCAATAGGATTTTTTCTACCTTAATTGCGATTGACTAATAGAATTCTTGGATGACGTCACTTATAGGTACCTTCATTCTGTGTTAGCGGTTGATTGAAGAGGATGCTCCGCGTCGGATGTCTTGAAGATGGACCCGCTCTGCGCCGGATGGATGAAGATAGAAGATGCCGTCTGGATGAAGACTTCTGCCCGTCTGGAAGACCACTTCACCCGGCTTCATTGAGGACTTAGGCCCGGTTGGTTGAAGACTTCTCCCGGTAAGGTGATCTTTAAGGGGTTAGTGTTAGGTTTTTTTAAGGGTGTATTGGGTGGGTTTTAGAGTAGGGTTGGTTGTGTGGGTGGTGGGTTTTAATGTTGGGGGGGATTTGTAATTTTTTTACAGGTAAGAGAGCTGATTACTTTGGGGCCATGCCCCGCAAAAAGGCCCTTTTAAGGGCTATTTGTAATTTAGTGTAGGGTATGGCTTTTTTTATTTTGGGGGGGCTTTTTATTTTGTTAGGGGGATTAGATTAGGTGTAATTAGTTTAAAAATCTTGTTATTTGTTTATTATTTTCTGTAATTTAGTGTTTGTTTTTTTTGTACTTTAGATAACTTTATATAATTGTATTTAATTTAGGGAATTAATTTAATTATAGTGTAGTGTTAGCTGTAATTGTAACTTAGGTTAGGTTTTATTTTACAGGTAACTTTGTATTTATTTTAGCTAGGTAGTTATTAAATAGTTAATAACTATTTAATAACTATTGTACCTAGTTAAAATAAATACAAACTTGCCTGTAAAATAAAAATAAACCCTAAGCTAGCTACAATGTAACTATTAGTTATATTGTAGCTAGCTTAGGGTTTATTTTTAGGTAAGTATTTAGTTTTAAATAGGAATTATTTAGTTAATGAAAGGAATTTTATTTAGATTTATTTAAATTATATTTAAGTTGGGGGGGTAGGGTTAGACTTAGATTTAGGGGTTAATAACTTTAGTATACTGGCGGCGACATTGGGGGCGGTTAATAAATGTAGATAGGTGTCGGCGATGTTAGGGACGGCAGATAAGGGGTTAATAATATTTAACTAATGTTTGCGAGGCGGGAGTGCGGTGGTTTAGGGGGTTAATAACTATTTAATAACTATTGTACCTAGTTAAAATAAATACAAACTTGCCTGTAAAATAAAAATAAACCCTAACGGCTAGATTTAGAGTTTTGTCGGTAACGACCCGCGTACCTAACGCTGGCTTTTTTCTGGCCGCACCTTTAAATAACTCTGGTATTGAGAGTCCACAGAATGGCTGAGTTAGGCTCCAAAAAAGGAGCGTAGAGCATATTTAACGCAACTGCAACTCTCGATACCAGATTTATTTAAATTATATTTAAGTTGGGGGGGTAGGGTTAGACTTAGATTTAGGGGTTAATAACTTTAGTATACTGGCGGCGACATTGGGGGCGGTTAATAAATGTAGATAGGTGTCGGCGATGTTAGGGACGGCAGATAAGGGGTTAATAATATTTAACTAATGTTTGCGAGGCGGGAGTGCGGTGGTTTAGGGGGTTAATAACTATTTAATAACTATTGTACCTAGTTAAAATAAATACAAACTTGCCTGTAAAATAAAAATAAACCCTAACGGCTAGATTTAGAGTTTTGTCGGTAACGACCCGCGTACCTAACGCTGGCTTTTTTCTGGCCGCACCTTTAAATAACTCTGGTATTGAGAGTCCACAGAATGGCTGAGTTAGGCTCCAAAAAAGGAGCGTAGAGCATATTTAACGCAACTGCAACTCTCGATACCAGAGTTGCTTACGGACGCGGCCAGCCTCAAAAACGTGCTCGTGCACGATTCCCCCATAGGAAACAATGGGGCTGTTTGAGCTGAAAAAAAACCTAACACCTGCAAAAAAGCCGTGTTCAGCTCTTAACGCAGCCCCATTGTTTCCTATGGGGAAACACTTCCTACGTCTGCACCTAACACCCTAACATGAACCCTGAGTCTAAACACCCCTAACCTTACACTTATTAACCCCTATTCTGCCGCCCCCGCTATCGCTGACCCCTGCATATTATTATTAACCCCTAATCTGCCGCTCCGTAAACCGTCGCTACTTACATTATCCCTATGTACCCCTAATCTGCTGTCCCTAACACCGCCGACCCCTATATTATATTTATTAACCCCTAATCTGCCCCCCACAACGTCGCCTCCACCTGCCTACACTTATTAACCCCTAATCTGCCGACCGGACCGCACCGCTATTATTATAAAGTTATTAACCCCTAATCCGCCTCACTAACCCTATAATAAATAGTATTAACCCCTAATCTGCCCTCCCTAACATCGCCGACACCTAACTTCAATTATTAACCCCTAATCTGCCGACTGGAGCTCACCGCTATTCTAATAAATGTATTAACCCCTAAAGCTAAGTCTAACCCTAACACTAACACCCCCCTAAATTAAATATAATTTTAATCTAACGAAATTAATTAACTCTTATTAAATAAATTATTCCTATTTAAAGCTAAATACTTACCTGTAAAATAAATCCTAATATAGCTACAATATAAATTATAATTATATTATAGCTATTTTAGGATTAATATTTATTTTACAGGTAACTTTGTATTTATTTTAACCAGGTACAATAGCTATTAAATAGTTAAGAACTGTTTAATAGCTAAAATAGCTAAAATAATTACAAATTTACCTGTAAAATAAATCCTAACCTAAGTTACAATTAAACCTAACACTACACTATCAATAAATTAATTAAATAAAATACCTACAATTACCTACAATTAAACCTAACACTGCACTATCAATAAATAAATTAAATACAATTCCTACAAATAAATACAATGAAATAAACTAACTAAAGTACAAAAAATAAAAAAGAACTAAGTTACAAAAAATAAAAAAATATTTACAAACATTAGAAATATATTACAACAATTTTAAACTAATTACACCTACTCTAAGCCCCCTAATAAAATAACAAAGCCCCCAAAATAAAAAAATGCCCTACCCTATTCTAAATTACTAAAGTTCAAAGCTCTTTTACCTTACCAGCCCTGAACAGGGCCCTTTGCGGGGCATGCCCCAAGAAGTTCAGCTCTTTTGCCTGTAAAAAAAAACATACAATACCCCCCCCCAACATTACAACCCACCACCCACATACTCCTAATCTAACCCAAACCCCCCTTAAATAAACCTAACACTAAGCCCCTGAAGATCTTCCTACCTTATCTTCACCTCACCGGATATCACCGATCGGTCCTGGCTCCAAAATCTTCATCTAAGCCCAAGCGGGGGCTAGACATCCATCATCCGACGGCTGAAGAAGTACAGAAGAGGCTCCAAAGTCTTCATCCTATCCGGGAAGAAGAGTAGATCCGGACCGGCAACCATCATCTTCCAAGCGGCATCTTCTATCTTCATCCGATGAGGACCGGCTCCATCTTGAAGACCTCCATCGCGGATCCATCCTTCTTCTCCGACGACTAGACGACGAATGACGGTTCCTTTAAATGACGTCATCCAAGATGGCGTCCCTCGAATTCCGATTGGCTGATACGATTCTATCAGCCAATCGGAATTAAGGTAGGAATATTCTGATTGGCTGATGGAATCAGCCAATCAGAATCAAGTTCAATCCGATTGGCTGATCCAATCAGCCAATCAGATTGAGCTTGCATTCTATTGGCTGATCGGAACAGCCAATAGTATCGGCGATGTGGGGGGGCCTCGGTTTAGGGGTACATAGGTAGTTTATGGGTGTTAGTGTAGTTTAGAGCACAGTAGTTAAGAGCTTTATAAACCGGCTTTTTTCTGGCCGCACCTTTAAAATAACTCTGGTATTGAGAGTCCACAGAATGGAGGCGTTAGGCTCCAAAAAAGGAGCGTAGAGCATATTTACCGCCACTGCAACTCTCGATACCAGAGTTGCTTACGGACGCGGCCAGCTTAAAAAACGTGCTCGTGCACGATTCCCCCATAGAAAACAATGGGGCTGTTTGAGCTGAAAAAAAAACTAACACCTGCAAAAAAGCCGCGTTCAGCTCCTAACGCAGCCCCATTGTTTGCTATGGGGAAACACTTCCTACGTCTGCACCTAACACTCTAACATGTACCCCGAGTCTAAACACCCCTAACCTTACACTTATTAACCCCTATTCTGCCGCTCCCGCTATCACTGACACCTGCATATTTTTTTTAACCCCTAATCTGCCGCTCCGTAAACTGCCGCTACTTACATTATCCCTATGTACCCCTAATCTGCTGCCCCTAACACCGCCAACCCCTATATTATATTTATTAACCCCTAATCTGCCCCCCACAACGTCACCTCCACCTGCCTACACTTATTAACCCCTAATCTGCTGACCGGACCGCACCGCTATTATAATAAAGTTATTAACCCCTAATCCGCCTCACTAACCCTATAATAAATAGTATTAACCCCTAATCTGCCCTCCCTAACATCGCCGACACCTAACTTCAAACATTAACCCCTAATCTGCCGACTAGAGCTCACCGCTATTCTAATAAATGTATTAACCCCTAAAGCTAAGTCTAACCCTAACACTAACACCCCCCTAAATTAAATATAATTTACATCTAACGAAATTAATTAACTCTTATTAAATAAATTATTCCTATTTAAAACTAAATACTTACCTGTAAAATAAACCCTAATATAGCTACAATATAAATTATAATTATATTATAGCTATTTTAGGATTAATATTTATTTTACAGGCAACTTTGTATTTATTTTAACCAGGCACAATAGCTATTAAATAGTTAAGAACTATTTAATAGCTAAAATAGTTAAAATAATTACAAATTTACCTGTAAAATAAATCCTAACATAAGTTACCATTAAACCTAACACTACACTATCAATAAATTAATTAAATAAAATACCTATAATTATCTACAATTAAACCTAACAGTACACTATCAATAAATAAATTAAATTCAATTCCTACAAATAAATACAATGAAATAAACTAACTAAAGTACAAAAATTAAAAAAGAACTAAGTTACAAAAAATAAAAAAATATTTACAAACATTAGAAAAATATTACAACAATTTTAAACTAATTACACCTACTCTAAGCCCCCTAATAAAATAACAAAGCCCCCCAAAATAAAAAAATGCCCTACCCTATTCTAAATTACTAAAGTTCTAAGCTCTTTTACCTTACCAGCCCTGAACAGCGCCCTTTGCGGGGCATGCCCCAAGAAGTTCAGCTCTTTTGTCTGTAAAAAAAAAACATACAATACCCCCCCAACATTACAAGCCACCACCCACATACCCCTAATCTAACCCAAACCCCCCTTAAATAAACCTAACACTAAGCCCCTGAAGATCTTCCTACCTTGAGTCGTCTTCACCCAGCCGAGCCAAATTCTTCCTCCAAGCGGAGCAAGAAGAGGTCCTCCATCCGGTAGAAGTCTTCATCCAAGCGGGGCAAGAAGAGGTCCTCCATCCGGTAGAAGTCTTCATCCAAGCGGGGCAGAAGAGGTCTTCCATCCGATTGAAGTCTTTATCCAAGCGGCATCCATCCGTAGCGGAGCGGCAGCATCCTGAAGACCTCCAACGCGGAACATCCATCCTGGCCGACGACTGAACGACGAATGACGGTTCCTTTAAATGACGTCATCCAAGATGGCATCCCTCGAATTCCGATTGGCTGATAGGATTCTATCAGCCAATCGGAATTAAGGTAGGAATATTCTGATTGGCTGATGGAGTCAGCCAATCAGAATCAAGTTCAATCCGATTGGCTGATCCGATAAGCCAATCAGATTGAGCTCGCATTCTATTGGGGCTTAGTGTTAGGTTTATTTAAGGGGGGTTTGGGTTAGATTAGGGGTATGTGGGTGGTGGGTTGTAATGTTGGGGGGGTATTGTATGTTTTTTTTTACAGGAAAAAGAGCTGAACTTCTTGGGGCATGCCCCGCAAAGGGCCCTGTTCAGGGCTGGTAAGGTAAAAGAGCTTTGAACTTAGTAATTTAGAATAGGGTAGGGCATTTTTTTATTTTGGGGGGCTTTGTTATTTTATTAGGGGGCTTAGAGTAGGTGTAATTAGTTTAAAAATGTTGTAATATTTTTCTAATGTTTGTAAATATTTTTTTATTTTTTGTACTTTAGCTAGTTTATTTCATTGTATTTATTTGTAGGAATTGTATTTAATTTATTTATTGATAGTGTAGTGTTAGGTTTAATTGTAGATAATTATAGGTATTTTATTTAATTAGTTTATTGATAGTGTAGTGTTAGGTTTAATTGTAACTTAGGTTAGGATTTATTTTACAGGTAAATTTGTAATTATTTTAACTAGGTAGCTATTAAATAGTTCTTAACTATTTAATAGCTATTGTACCTGGTTAAAATAAATGCAAAGTTACCTGTAAAATAAATATTAATCCTAAAATAGCTATAATATAAATATAATTTATATTGTAGCTATATTAGGATTTATTTTACAGGTAAGTATTTAGCTTTAAATAGGAATAATTTATTTAATAAGAGTTAATTTATTTCGTTAGATTAAAATTATATTTAATTTAGGGGGGTGTTAGTGTTAGGGTTAGACTTAGCTTTAGGGGTTAATACATTTATTAGAATAGCGGTGAGCTACAGTCGGCAGATTAGTGGTTAATAATTAAAGTCAGGTGTCGGCGATGTTAGGGAGGGCAGATTAGGGGTTAATACTATTTATTATAGGGTTAGTGAGGCGGATTAGGGGTTAATAACTTTATTATAATAGCGGTGCGGTCCGCTCGGCAGATTAGAGGTAAATAAGTGTAGGCAGGTGGAGGGGACGTTGAGGGGGGCAGATTAGGGGTTGATAAATATAATATAGGGGTCGGCGGTGTTAGGGGCAGCAGATTAGGGGTACATAGCTATAATGTAGGTGGCGGCTCTTTGCGGTCGGAAGATTAGGGGTTAATTATTGTAGGTAGCTGGCTGCGACGTTGTGGGGGGCAGGTTAGGGGTTAATAAATATAATATAGGGGTCGGCGGTGTTAGGGGCAGCAGATTAGGGGTACATAAGGATAACGTAAGTAGCGGCGCTTTGCGGTCGGCAGATTAGGGGTTAATTATTGTAGGTAGCTGGCGGCGACGTTGTGGGGGGCAGGTTAGGGGTTAATAAATATAATATAGGGGTCGGCAGTGTTAGGGGCAGTAGATTAGGGGTACATAAGTATAACGTAGGTGGCGGTCGGCAGATTAGGGGTTAAAATTTTTTAATCGAGTGGCAGCGATGTGGGGGGACCTCGGTTTAGGGGTACATAGGTAGTTTATGGGTGTTAGTGTACTTTAGAGCACAGTAGTTAAGAGCTTTATAAACCGGCGTGACCCCAGAAAGCTCTTAACTCCTGGCTTTTTTCTGCGGCTGGAGTTTTGTGGTTAGATTTCTAACGCTCACTTCAGCCACGACTCTAAATACCGGAGTTAGAAAGATCCCATTGAAAAGATAAGATACGCAATTGACGTAAGGGGATCTGCGGTATGCAAAAGTCGCGGCTGAAAAGTGAGCGTTAGACCCTTTTTTGAATGACTCCAAATACCGGCGGTAGCCTATAACCAGCGTTAGGAGCCTCTAACGCTGGTTTTCACGGCTACCCCCAAACTCCAAATCTAGGCCTTAGGGTTTATTTTATAGGTAAGTATTTAGTTTTAAATAGGAATAATTTAGTTAATTTTAGTAATTTTATTTAGATTTCTTTTAATTATATTTAAGTTAGTGGGTGTTAGGTTTAGGGTTATATTTAGGTTTAGGGGTTAATAACTTTAATATAGTGGCGGCGATGTTGGGGGCGGCAGATTAGTGGTTAATAAATGTAGGTAGGTGGCGTCGATGTTAGGGCCGGCAGATTAGGGGTTAATAATATTTAACTAATGTTTGCAAGGCGGGAGTGCGGCAGTTTAGGGGTTAATATGTTTATTATAGTGGCGGCGACGTTGGGGACAGCAGATTAGGGGTTAATAAATGTAGGTAGGTGGTGGCGGCGACATTGGGGATGGCAGATTGGGGTTAATAAATATAATGTAGGTGTCGGCGATGTTGGGGGCAGCAGGTTAGGGGTACATAGCTATAATGTAGGTGGCGGCTCTTTGCGGTCGGAAGATTAGGGGTTAATTATTGTAGGTAGCTGGCTGCGACGTTGTGGGGGGCAGGTTAGGGGTTAATAAATATAATATAGGGGTCGGCGGTGTTAGGGGCAGCAGATTAGGGGTACATAAGGATAACGTAAGTAGCTGCGCTTTGCGGTCGGCAGATTAGGGGTTAATTATTGTAGGTAGCTGGCGGCGACGTTGTGGGGGGCAGGTTAGGGGTTAATAAATATAATATAGGGGTCGGCGGTGTTAGGGGCAGCAGATTAGGGGTACATAAGTGTAACATAGGTGGCGGTCGGCAGATTAGGGGTTAAAAAATTTTAATCGAGTGGCGGCAATGTGGGGGGACCTCGGTTTAGGGGTACATAGGTAGTTTATGGGTGTTAGTGTACTTTAGAGCACAGTAGTTAAGAGCTTTATAAACCGGCGTTAGCCCAGAAAGCTCTTAACTCCTGGCTTTTTTCTGCGGCTGGAGTTTTGTCGTTAGATTTCTAACGCTCACTTCAGCCACGACTCTAAATACCGGAGTTAGAAAGATCCCATTGAAAAGATAGGATACGCAATTGACGTAAGGGGATCTGCGGTATGGAAAAGTCGCGGCTGAAAAGTGAGCGTTAGACCCTTTTTTTGAATGACTCCTAATACCGGCGGTAGCCTAAAACCAGCGTTAGGAGCCTCTAACGCTGGTTTTCACGGCTACCGCCAAACTCCAAATCTAGGCCTTAGGGTTTATTTTATAGGTAAGTATTTAGTTTTAAATAGGAATAATTTAGTTAATTATAGTAATTTTATTTAGATTTCTTTTAATTATATTTGGTGTTAGGTTTAGGGTTATATTTAGGTTTAGGGGTTAATAACTTTAATATAGTGGCGGCGATGTTGGGGGCGGCAGATTAGTGGTTAATAAATGTAGGTAGGTGGCGTCGATGTTAGGGCCGGCAGATTAGGGGTTAATAATATTTAACTAATGTTTGCAAGGCGGAATGTGCGGCAGTTTAGGGGTTAATATGTTTATTATAGTGGCGGCGACGTTGGGGACAGCAGATTAGGGGTTAATAAATGTAGGTAGGTGGTGGCGGCGACATTGGGGACGGCAGATTGGGGTTAATAAATATAATGTAGGTGTCGGCGATGTTGGGGGCAGCAGATTAGGGGTTCATAAGTATAATGTAGGTGGCGGCGGTGTCCGGAGCAGCAGATTAGGGGTTAATAATATAATGTAGGTGTTGGCGATGTCGGGGGCGGCAGATTAGGGGTGAATAAGTGTAAGATTAGGGGTGTTTAGACTCAGGGTTTATGTTAGGGTGTTAGGTGTAGACATAACTTTTATTTCCCCATAGGAATCAATGGGGCTGCGTTAAGGAGCTTTACTCTGCTTTTTGGCAGGTGTTAGACTTTTTTTCAGCTGGCTTTCCCCGTTGATCCCTATGGGGAAATAGTGCACGAGCACGTTACACCAGCTCACTGCTAACGTAAGTAGCGCTGGTATTGGAATGCGGTAATGAGCAAAATTTTGCTCAACGCTCACTTCTTGTCTGGGTTGTAAAAAACCGTAATACCAGCGCTGTCTGTAAGTGAGCGGTGAGCATAAACTGCTCTTTAGCACTGCACAGCCTCTAACGCAAAACTCGTAATCTAGGTGTATATTCTCAGTAAATTACTCGCTCCAGAAATAAATGAACTATTTCATGATATGTAACTATTTATGTAAAACATTCCAGCTATATAAACTGTGTCACTAGATATGAAACTCTATTAATATTCCTGCTTATTTGCTTTAATAATTATTTTATATATAAAATCAGCAGAATACTGGATGGGGTAGTGAGAACGTATGTATTAGGTACCAGTCTCCTCGCAATGGCGTTGCTTCCTTTCTATCTTCTTTATATAGTGGGTATTGAAATGAATTACCCCCCTTGAAAATAATCACATTTTGTTGCTCTGCAGCCTGAAATACAGACAGATACAGTTTTGTTTATCCAGTTGTAATTACTCAGTGCAACTTATAACATCCAAGTGAAAGATATTACACCAACATGTCAGGCAAAAATAAAGACAATTCAAAAACAGAATCACTGAGTTGGAAAAAGTATCACCCCTCCTAAAATTTCTTGTAAACTCAATTAAGTATAGCTACTCACTTTCTCAATGGCACACACGCAGCCATTTGACCTTCAACTGTGATCAGCTGTGGGCATATTGATTAGCTCAGCATGAAAAGAGCTTTCCTGGAGCATCTCAGTCCCTGGTAGTGCAACTTAAGCAAAAAAATCAACTATGGGTGGGAAGGCACTGTCAAAAGATCTCTGTGATAATGTTGTGGGCAGGCACAAGTCAGGAGATGGATACAAGAAAATATCAAAGGCTTTATCAATGCCTAGAAGCAAAGTGAAGTCTATTATTAAGAAGTGGAAGGTATTTGGTACAACACAGACCCTCTCTGGATCAGGCCGTCGCTCCAAACTGGATGAAAGAGCCAGGAGGAAACTGGTCAGAGAGGCTACCAAGTGGCCCACAGCAACTCTGAAGCAGTTGCAGGAATTTATGACAGAATGTTCATTGTGTGCATGTGACAACAATATCACGAATTCTCCATAAATGTGGCTTGTATGGGAGGGTTGCAAGAAAAAAGCAACTCCTCCAGAAAGGCCACATGCAGTCACAACTGAGCTTTGCCATAACACACCTAGGAGATTCTGAGGCCACATGGAAAAAGGTGTTATGGTCAGATGAGACTAAAATTTAATTATTTGGCCTCAACACCAAACTATATGTCTGTAGGATATCCAATACAGCTCACTCACCATCTAAATAACACCATACCTACAGTAAACATGGAGGTGGTAATATCCTGTTATGGTTTTTTTTTTCTCTGCAGCAGGCACTGGAGCACTTGTCAGGATAGAAGGAATAATGGATGGGGCAAAATACCATCAAATTCTTGAGGAAAATCTGCTGCCCTCTGCCAGGAAGTTGTCAATGAGAAGCTTGTGGATTGCACTTTGCCCTTAAATTAATTAACTGGAATGTAACGCAAATATTGCGTTCACGAAAGCACAATTTGAGCTCCACTCGTAATCTAGACCTTAATGCATGAACAGTAGTTGTTTAGGTGATAACAATCCTCCTGACAAGGGCTTTTACCCTTTATTTCGGCAACACAATGGACACATCAAATTTGATACGTTGATAAAATACAAAACTGGGCTTTTTTATATGTCGAACAGTATTTAAAGTTGATTTTGTATAATTCTATTATCTTGCGCATGCGCAATACACTCTAATGGCTAGATTTAGAGTTTGGCATTAGCCTTCAAAACCAGCGTTAGAGGCTCCTAACGCTGGTTTTGGGCTACCGCTGGTATTTAGAGTCAGTCAGCAAAGGTCTAACGCTCACTTTCCAGCTGCGACTTTTCCATACCGCAGATCCCCTTACGTCAATTGCGTATCCTATCTTTTCAATGGGATCTTTCTAACGCTGGTATTTAGAGTCTTGGCTGAAGTGAGCGTTAGAAATCTAACGACAAGACTCCAGCCGCAGAAAAAAGCCAGGAGTTAAGAGCTTTATGGGCTAACGCCGGTACACTAACACCCATAAAATACCTATGTACCCCTAAACCGAGGTCCCCCCACATCGCCGCCACTCTATTAAATTTTTTTAACCCCTAATCTGCCGACCGCACACCGCCGCCACCTACATTATCCCTATGTACCCCTAATCTGCTGCCCCTAACACCGTCGACCCCTATATTATATTTATTAACCCCTAATCTGCCGCCCCCAACGTCACCTCCACCTACCTACAATTATTAACCCCTAATCTGCCGACCGGACCTCACCGCTACTCTAATAAATGTATTAACCCCTAAAGCTAAGTCTAACCCTAACCCTAACACCCCCCTAAATTAAATATAATTTAAATCTAACAAAATAAATTAACTCTTATTAAATAAATTAATCCTAATTAAAGCTAAATACTTACCTGTAAAATAAATCCTAATATAGCTACAATATAAATTATAATTATATTGTAGCTATTTTAGGATTAATATTTATTTTACAGGCAACTTTGTATTTATTTTAACCAGGTACAATAGCTATTAAATAGTTAATAACTATTTAATAGTTACCTAGTTAAAATAATTACAAAATTACCTGTAGAATAAATCCTAACCTAAGTTACAATTAAACCTAACACTGCACTATCAATAAATTAATTAAATACAATACCTACAAATAAATACAATTAAATAAACTAACTAAAGTACAAAAAATAAAAAAGAACTAAGTTGCAAAAAATAAAAAAATATTTACAAACATTAGAAAAATATTACAACAATTTTAAGCTAATTACACCTACTCTAAGCCCCCTAACAAAATAACAAAGCCCCCCAAAATAAAAAAATGCCCTACCCTATTCTAAAATTAAAATAGAAAAGCTCTTTTACCTTACCAGCCCTTAAAAGGGCCTTTTGCGGGGCATGCCCCAAAGAATTCAGCTCTTTTGCCTGGAAAAAAAAAACATGCAATACCCCCCCCAACATTACAACCCACCACCCACATACCCCTAATCTAACCCAAACCCCCCTTAAATAAACCTTACACTAAGCCCCTGAAGATCTTCCTACCTTATCTTCACCACGCCGGGTATCACCGATCGGTCCAGGCTCCGATGTCTTGATCCAAGCCCAACCATCTTATCCGGGCAGAAGAGGATATCCGAACCGGTAGACATCTTCATCCAAGCGGCATCTTCTATCTTCTTCCATCCGATGACGAGCGGCTCCATCTTCAAGACCTCCGGCGCGGTAATTGTAGGTATTTTATTTAATTAATTTATTGATAGTGTAGTGTTAGGTTTAATTGTAACTTAGGTTAGGATTTATTTTACAGGTAATTTTGTAATTATTTTAACTAGGTAGCTATTAAATAGTTATTAACTATTTAATAGCTATTGTACCTGGTTAAAATAAATACAAAGTTGCCTGTAAAATAAATATTAATCCTAAAATAGCTACAATATAATTATAATTTATATTGTAATAATATTAGGATTTATTTTACAGGTAAGTATTTAGCTTTAAATAGGAATAATTTATTTAATAAGAGTTAATTTATTTCGTTAGATTTAAATTATATTTAACTTAGGGGGGTGTTAGGGTTAGACTTAGCTTTAGGGGTTAATACATTTATTAGAGTAGCGGCGAGGTCCGGTCGGCAGATTAGGGGTTAATAATTGTAGGTAGGTGGAGGCGACGTTGGGGGCGGCAGATTAAGGGTTAATAAATATAATATAGGGGTCGGCGGTGTTAGGGGCAGCAGATTAGGGGTACATAGGGATAATGTAGGTTGTGGCGGTGTACGGAGCGGCAGATTAGGGGTTAAAAAAAATATGCAGGGGTCAGCGATAGCGGGGGCGGCAGATTAGGGGTTAATAAGTGTAAGGTTAGGGGTGTTTAGACTTGGGGTACATGTTAGGGTGTTAGGTGCAGACTTAGGACGTGTTTTCCCATAGGAAACAATGGGGCTGCGTTAGGAGCTGAACGCTGCTTTTTTGCAGGTGTTAGGTTTTTTTCCAGCTCAAACTGCCCCATTGTTTCCTATGGGGGAATCGTGCACGAGCACGTTTTTGAAGCTGGCCGCATCCGTAAGCACCGCTGGTATTGAGAGTTGCAGTGGTGGTAAATTATGCTCTACGCTCCTTTTTTGGAGCCTAACGCAGCCCTTCTGTGAACTCTAAATACCAGCGGTATTTAAAAGGTGCGGGGAAAAAAAAGCCAGCGTTAGCTACGCAGGTCGTTACCGACAAAACTCTAAATCTAGCCGTAAGTTTGGTAACAGACACCATTTTAGATGTATATATCAATCTATTGTCTAGATTCATTAAACCTATATTCAGCACTACTGTACAGTACCTCAGTAATGGGTGGGACAGACATTTACATATGTAAATGTATTTAATAGACAGATATCTTGTACAGCTTACAAGATCTACAGGAAACGCAAGAAAATGAAAATCACAACTGCAAAATAAATTAAAAAAAAGCGATCATGCTCTTAATATATTTGTTTTTATTTCATACTCACATTTTTGGGTTTGGAAATTACTGTATACTCGTCTTTAAGAATGTGGTTTCTTTCTGCATTCGCATCTTTGTGATTGGGAGTCTTGTCTATTTAAAACCACAATCTTCTTATAGTTATAGAAATAGAGCAAAAATAAACCCTCTTCTCTACAGTGAGAAGTTCATAAATGAGTGTTGTTTTTTTTTTTCCTTAAATCAGTCTGTACAGAGGGTTTCTGAAATCACAACATGATTAGTGAGAGTGGGTTTTTGAAATCATGGTCTTAAGTGTTAACATTTTTCTCTGCACATGCATGTGAAGTATAGCTAGATATTCTCAGTGCACCAGCATTTTCAATACTGCAGCTGCTCAGAGTGCCAGTGGGGCTTTCCAGATTGTACAAGCTTCTTAGGCTCTCTGAGCAAGTGCTGTGTTTCAAGCTGGTGCACGGTGCATACTAAAATACACTTTTGAAACAGCTATAGCTTTTATTAGAAGTTTTTTTGCTAATACATGTATATTAAAAAAATGATCCATACAAACTGAAATGCATCCATACGGATTCCAATTTTAGTTGGAATATCCCTTTAACCTCCTCAACCCATCTGATATTTCAGTGATAGGCATCCATTGTTAGCATTTCCAAGTGCCATTGTCGGAAAACGGATATACAATATTGTGCGAGTTTACAATGTCGG
The DNA here is from genome assembly GCF_027579735.1 of Bombina bombina. NCBI lineage: Eukaryota > Metazoa > Chordata > Amphibia > Anura > Bombinatoridae > Bombina > Bombina bombina. The sequence goes on from NC_069500.1 coordinate 604,522,930, forward strand.
CTGTGTCCGATACTTCACACAGGCAGTCTTGTCTTGTTTGTTTGATTGTAATCACTTAATTTGAAATTCAAATACCCTGCGCTCTGCCAACTACTTCAAAAGTCAGTTTTTCTGTGAGCTAAAGTTTCGAATTATTCTCCAATTATCGGTCTAGCTACAACAAATGTGCCATATGGGGAAAGCACTGATTGGACAATTCAAACCGTTAGCTCACAGAAAATTTTACTTTTGAAGTGGGTGGTGGAGCGTGGGGAATTTAAATTTCATATCTATATTAAAAAAAGTAAGTTAGAGGGCATATTCATTACTACTGATGAATTAAACTCCATCTAAAATATCACTAAGAAAAAAAAAACAAGAGGAGCACAACAGTTGCCTATTGTTGATTTAAAATAAGTGCACCTATAGACCAAAACAAGTCCACAATGATTGGTCAAATAGTGTCCACAAGTAAGTTCTTTAAAATTCTCAACTAAAGGCATCCACTGCTACAGAGGCTTGACATACACCACATCTAGAAAACAGAAAAAACACCTCATAGTGTAGTATTTAACACCCAAAGTGTACACTTTAAACTTCAAAAGCCAAAATGGCAACTCACATGTACAACAACAATTCCAAAAAAGTTGGGAATGTATGGAAAATGCAAAAAAAAAGTAATTTAAAAATTCAATTCACCCTGTGCTATATTGAAAACACATTATTAACACATTATTTGATGTTTTATTTTGTGAATTTAAGGTATTTTTTTTTAAATATACACTCATTTAAAAATCTAAAGACTGCAACACACCCAAACAGTTGGGACAGTTGACTGTTTACCACTGAATAACATCACCTTTTCTTTTGATAACACTTATTAAGCATTATGGCACTGAAGACACCAGTTGGTTAAGTTTAGCAAGCAGAATTTCCCCCATTCATCCATTATGCATGTCTTCAGCTGCGCAACTGTACAGGGCCTTCATTGCCTTATTTTGTGCTTCATAAAATGTGCCACACATTCTCAATTAGAGGCAGGTCAGGACTACAGGCAGGAGATGCTAGCACCCGCACTCTCTGCTTATGCAAAATGCGCTTGTAATCCGGGCAGAATGTGGTTTGGCGTTGTCCTGCTGGAAAATGCAGGGAGGTCCCTGAAAAAGATGACAGCACATGTTGCTCCAAAATGTATACATATCTTTCTACATTAATGGTGCCCTCATAGATGTGCAAGTTACCCATGCCATGGGCACTGACACCCCCATACCATGACAGACGCTGGTTTTTGGACCTGATGCTGATAACGGCTTGGATGGTCCTTTTCCTCTTTGGCCTGGAGAACACAACCACTGTTTTTTTCTAAAAACTATTTGAAATTTTGACTTGTTGGACCACAAAAGATGATTCCACTGTGCTACTGTCCATCACAGATGAGAGCAAGCCTAGAGAAGTCGGCGGCACTTCTAGACAGTTTTGATGTATGGCTTCTGCTTTGCATAGTATAGCCTTAACTTGCGTCTGTGGATGCAGCGGAGAATGGTGCTGACTGACAAAGGTTTACCAAAGTATTCCGAAGCCCATGTCAGGCTATCCATTACAGGCTCAAGACGGTTTTTCAGAAAGTGATATCTGAGGCATCAGACATAACACTCATTCAGAACTGGTTTTCAGCCTTGCCCTTTACGCATCGAGATTTAACCGGATTCCTTGAATCTTTTAATTATATTGTGTACTGTAGAATGGGAAATGCCCCAAATCCTACCGATTTGCCTTTGGGGAATGTTGTTCTCAAAGTGTTGGATTATTTGCTGATGCATCTATTGGCAGATTGGCGAGCCTCAACCCATCCTTGTTCTTGAAGGTCTATGACTTTTTTGGAGGCTCCTTATATACTATGATTACACTATTGCCTCACCTGTTTTACATAAACTTTTTATTTGCTATTAGTCCTAAATTGCCACGTCCCAACTTTTTTGGAACGTGTTGCAGTCATCAGATTTGAAGTTAGGGTCTGCCCCTTGAAGGGAATGTTAAGTAATTTAGACTTTGAAGTCACATCAGCTGACCAAGATTTAAGCCATAGCGCCCTACGTGCCTGGATGGCGAATCCAGAATTCTTAGCCGTTAGTTTAGTCAAATGAACAATGGCATCAGAAACAAAAGAATTAGCTAGCTTAAGTGTTCTAAGCTTGTCAAGTATTTCAGTCAATGGAGTAGCTGTCTGAAAGGCCTCTTCCAGAGACTCAAACCAGAACGCTGCAGCAGCAGTGACAGGCGCAATGCATGCAAGGGGCTGCAGGATAAAACCTTGTTGAATAAACATTTTCTTAAGGTAACCTTCTAATTTTTTATCCATTGGATCTGAAAAAGCACAACTGTCCTCGACAGGGATAGTGGTACGCTTTGCTAAAGTAGAAACTGCTCCCTCCACCTTAGGAACCGTCTGCCATAAGTCCCGTGTGGTGGCGTCTATTGGAAACATTTTTCTAAAAATAGGAGGGGGGGAAAACGCCACACCGGGTCTATCCCACTCCTTATTAATAATTTCTGTAAACCTTTTAGGAATTGGAAAAACATCAGTACACACTGGCACTGCATAGTATTTATCCAGTCTACACAATTTCTCTGGCAATGCAATTGTGACACAGTCATTCAGAGCAGCTAATACCTCCCCAAGCAATACACGGAGGTTCTCAAGCTTAAATTTAAAAGTAGAAATATCTGAATCAGGTTTCCCCGAATTAGAAATGTCACCCACAGACTGAAGCTCTCCTTCCTCAGCTTCTGCATAGTGTGACGCAGTATCAGACATGGGCCTTAAAGCATCTGCGAGCTCTGTATTACGTCTAACCCCAGAGCTATCTCGCTTTCCTCTGAATTCAGGCAGTCTGGCTAATACCGCTGACAGGGTATTATTCATGATTGCCGCCATGTCCTGCAAAGTAATCGCTATGGGCGTCTTTGATGTACTTGGCGCCATTTTAGCGTGAGTTCCTTGAGCGGGAGTCAAAGGGTCCGACACGTGGGGAGAGTTAGTCGGCATAACTTCCCCCTCGTCAGAATCCTCTGGTGATAATTCTTTTAAAGACAACAGCTGATCTTTATTGTTTAAAGTGAAATCAATACATTTAGTACACATTCTCCTATGGGGTTCCACCATGGCTTTTAAACATAATGAACAAGGAGTTTCCTCTATGTCAGACATGTTTATACAGACTAGCAATGAGACTAGCAAGCTTGGAAAACACTTTAATCAAGTTAACAAGCAATATAAAAAAAAACGTTACTGTGCCTTTAAGAGAAACAAATTTTGCCAAAATTTGAAATAACAGTGAAAAAAGGCAGTTAAACTAACAAAATTTTTACAGTGTATGTAACAAGTTAGCAGAGCATTGCACCCACTTGTAAATGGATGATTAACCCCTTAATACAAAAAACAGATTAACAAAACGAAAAATAACAGAAGCCTTTTGAGCCCTTCAGAGATGTCCTATAGCATGCAGGGGACTGCTGAGGGAAGCTGAATGTCACAGTTTGTAATTTTAACTGCACCAACTGTAACTTTTATACTATAACAGTGGAAAGCCTCAGGAAACTGTATCTAGGCAAAAATAAAGCCAGCCATGTGGAAAAAAACTAGGCCCCAATAAGTTTTATCACCAAAGCATATATAAAAATGATTAAACATGCCAGCAAACGTTTTATATTGCACATTAATCAGAGTATATACCTCTAATAGCAAGCCTGATACTAGTCGCTATTAAATCACTGTATTTAGGCTTAACTTACATTAATTCGGTATCAGCAGCATTTTCTAGCAATTCCATCCCTAGAAAAACTTAAAACTGCACATACCTTATTGCAGGATACCCTGCACGCTATTCTCCCTCTGAAGTTACCTCACTCCTCAGACATATGTGAGAACAGCAGTGGATCTTAGTTACTTCTGCTAAGATCATAGAAAACGCAGGCAGATTCTTCTTCTAAATGCTGCCTGAGATAAAATAGTACGACTCCGGTACCATTTAAAAACAATAAACTCTTGATTGAAGAAAAAACTAACTATATTACACCACTTTCCTCTTACTACGTCCAGCTATGTTGAGAGTTGCAAGAGAATGACTGGATATGGCAGTTAGGGGAGGAGCTATATAGCAGCTCTGCTGTGGGTGATCCTCTTGCAACTTCCTGTTGGGAAGGAGAATATCCCACAAGTAATGGATGATCCGTGGACTGGATACACCTTACAAGAGAAAAAGGAGCTTGAGAGGTGACATGATTACTTTATATAAATATATTCAATTGTTTATTCCAAAAAAAATTGTTTGTGACAAGAGGTCACAATTTAAGGTTGGAGAAAAGGAAATTTTTTTCTCCTGCAACTGAAACATTTTTTCACTGTAAGAGCAATAACATTGTGGAACTCATTACCAAAGGAGGGAGGTAGTGATTGCCAATACCATAGATACATTTAAAAATTGTTTGGATACATTTCTGTCTAGAAACAAAATTCATGGATATGATTGCTAGTATTAAATGGGTCACCTTTTAGTGGGATTATTTCATTTTAACTGGAGCTTTTTGTAAGTATTTTAGATTTGTATAGGTTGAACTCGATGGACTTCAGTCTTTTTTCAACCTCATCTACTATATTACTATGTTTTTTGCATTCTCCATACTTTCCCAACTTTTTCGGAGTTGGGTTTGGAATAAAGTACTATCATGAGTGCTAAAAAAGAGGACCGGTTCCTTAGCGTTGTCCCCTCAGCAGATCCCAAGAGCTCTGCACTTGTTGCATTAACCTGAAGAAACAGTGCTGAGCACTGAGAAACATGTTGTTTTGTTTTAATAAATGCTTTTATTGTGAAATCAACACATATGCTCCTGTTGTGTCTTCTACCAACTTACATGCTGATACGAGCATCACTGTGACAAGAGCTTGGGATCTGCTGAGGGGAATCTGCCGGATGACTCTGAGGACTCGCTCTGCTTTTTTAGTACTCATGATAGTGCTTTATTACATGTGATTTGCCACTTTGGATTCTGGAGTTAAGGTGTACACGTTGGATGTTAAATACTATACCATGAGGCGCCTCCTTTGTTTTTTCTATTTTCTAAAATATCGCTAACGTTCCGGATCTAATTTTAAAAAGGGGAGAGATTACCATCACTTTTAGCCTGATAATCATTGTGTTTATTAACATATAAACTGACCGTTTGCAGAATATTAAAATAAAAACAATGCAAACAGCCAAGATGTGGCACTCAAAGCAGGTCATTAAGGCTTTTCAAAAGCAAGGCTGTTGAATTTCAAAGGACCAAAATCCTGTGAAAAGCTACTAGAAAATAGTTTTCTGATGGATTAGAAACCTTCTATCAAAATGGACCCATGCATGGTATACAGTGTGTTTATCTTGATTTTCCAATGATCAGAATAGATACAAATGAAAAAAAGTGTGTGGGAAGTAGTAGATGGAGTCATGCAACTGAAACATGGCCGCACAGATCTTAACTGTCAGTTACACACAAAGCTGAAATTTTAACCTTCATTGCTTCCAATAACAAACAAAAAGCAGGAATTTTTCACCCCAATGACAACCAGTAACACACATAGCAGTGATTTTACTCTCTTAGCAGCCAGTAACACACAAAGCACTGATTTACTCTCTTAGCAGCCAGTAACACACAAAGAACTGATTTTACTCTCTTAGCAGCCAGTAACACACAAAGAACTGATTTTACTCTCTTAGCAGCCAGTAAAACACATAGCACTGATTTTACTCTCTTAGCAGCCAGTAACACACAAAGCACTGATTTTGTAACATTTCTTGCTGCCTTTAATATATAGAGAGGGCCAGATTGCAGGTGGCACTGGTTTTATAAGTAGAAAGTTAGCATGCAAGCGAATGGCCAAGGCACACTAACTTCAGGACTTTGAACTTCTTCTCCCCATAGACTTCTAAGTGGCATGCTGAAAAAATAAAAAACTAACCGCACTAACCCAACAAAATGTTCTTTTTATCTTAAAATATATATTAGATGTGTGTATTTGCCAGTTCCCTTCATTGCCAAATGCGGAAGTAGGAGACTATTTTTGGTAATCTGTACAAAACAAACTATATAAATTATTAAGAGTAGTGTCATATTCTATGTTTGAACTAAATGAGATTGCACCCTGAGGTCACCCCTTCAGTGTTTCTGATGTCCTTTTGGAATAGTTGCTGTTAGTTGTATAAAGTGGTAACACTCTAAAGTTCAGGGCAAAAATAATGATATATATATTTATAATCCATATTTCCTTATATGAATTAATTAAGGGGTTACATTTCTTACTTGAATCCAGTCAAGCTACTACCAACCCCCCAACTTAATAACATATACATTCAATAAAAACATGACACTCGGGGTTGGGAGAAAACCAACCTCCCCAACGGGGGAGGGGTTGTTTTATTAAAACATACTTAAATACTTTAAATAACAGACTGCTAATAGCTGGCAAGAAAAACTTGTGCTATCAACCCACTAAGGGATGTGGCCGCTCTGGGAATGAGGATGCCCTCATTCCACCTACCTGTCCGCTCAAGGAAGATCGCCCAGCGAGCTGACCAATCCCTAGCCCCTCGGTGACTAGGGTCCTAAACGCCCGCTGTCCCTTCCTTCTATACCTGTTCCTGTGAAATTTGACTTTGTTGTCACACCCCTTTCCGCCGCCCTGAGAAAGCATGGCGCCATGCAAACTCCGAACCTATCTAACGGGTTGAGAGGTCTCCAAAACTGGATAGTCATCGGTCCCCCAGCCAAAAGACTGTTAGTCCCGAAGGGAGACCCCATGCTACCTATTAACGCCATTGGGCTTACAAAGGTCCACATGACTATGTAGCCCCCTGCCAAGGGAAGACTAAGCCAGCTGAAATCACGAACAAACTGCTCCTTTTTCTTCAGAACCTGTAAAGCAATAACATAAACAAAACAGGGAGGGCTGGGAGGGAAGACAAGAAACAGGTTAGTGATTTACTTTATGTTTTACAGTTCATTTTATAACCTCTGAATCTCCACCTCCTAAACTCTAGCTGTCCAGCCTACTACACCTCTTTAACCCTTTCATCTCTTTCCTTTCTTTCAAATAAATTACCCCTTAAATTGTTCCGTCCCTAGGTAGGTCCTTCACTTTCCTAAGGGGTTAAATTTCTTACTTGAATCCAGTCAAGCTACTACCAACCCCCCAACTTAAAAGGACAGTCTACACCAGAATTTTTATTGTTTTAAAAGATAGATAATCCCTTTATTACCCATTCCCCATTTTTGCATAACCAACACAGTTATAATAATATACTTTTAACCTCTGTTATTATCTTGTATCTAAGCCTCTGCAAACTCCCCCTTTTTTCAGTTCTTTTGACAGACTTGCAGTCTAGCCAATCAGTGCCTGCTCCCAGATAACTTCACGTGCACGAGCACAGTGTTATCTATATGAAATACGTGAACTAACACTCTCTAGTGGTGAAAAACTGTTAAAATGCAATCTGAAAAGAGGTGGGCTTCAAGGTCTAAGAAATTAGCATATGAACCTCCTAGGTTAAGCTTTCAACTAAGAATACCAAGAGAACAAAGCAAAATTGGTGATAAAAGTAAATTGGAAAATTGTTTAAAATTACATGCTCTATCTGAATCATAAAAGTTTATTTTGGCCTAGACTGTCCCTTTAATAACATATACATTCGATAAAAACACGACACTCAGGGTTGGGAGAAAACCAACCTCCCCAACGGGGGATGGGTTGTTTTATTAAAACATACTTAAATACTTTAAATAACAGACTGCTAGCTGGCAAGATAAACTTGTCCTATCAACCCACTAAGGGGTGTGGCCACCCTGGGAATGAGGACGCCCTCATTCCACCTACCTGTCCGCTCAAGGAAGATCACCCAGCGAGCCGACCAATCCCTAGCCCCTCGGCAACTAGGGTCCTAAACGCCCGCTGTCCCTTCCTTCTATACCTGTTCCTGTGAAATTTGACTTTGTTGCCACACACCTTTTCGACACCAAAAGAGGACAAGGTACTCTTGCCTAACTAACAAAAACAGGAAGCCAGGACCTGCCTGATATTACCCAAGAACAGATCCGTACCCCTCTCCGACAGGTGTACCTGATCCTTCCTGAACAAAGCCACATAATCAATTCTAATGTTGTCATGCAAGACCCCCTTACCACCTGAAGCCAGAACCACCCTACATCCCTGTTGAGTTTCCTTTTTACCCGGAAACCCGCCTTCCTGGCAGCCATATGCCTCCACACATTCCTTGCAATAATATTCGACAAATAATGGTCACTCCCTGAAACTGCGCCTTAAGCCACCTGATGTCCGAAACTATGTTATCCGAAAGATCCCCCATTGGCATTATCCCCACGTCATTCCCTCCCAAATGAAGGAGAATAATGTGAGGCTTGCCCCATCTCCTCCTGGCTTCAGCCACCTGCTCTGGTAAATGTGTCCACATCATACCCCTCCTGCCTAACCATCTAATAGAAATCTTGTCAGATGGCAGTCCCAGCTGCTGTCCTCCTGGCTGCGATGCAGCCCGAATAGCCTCCCAATGAATGTATGAATGGCCCACAATCCAAATCCTCTTGCATTCTGCGACCTGAACTGAAAAGAACATCAACAAACCATAAGGTCCTGGCTTCCCCAAAACTCCCAAGCCCAAAATCAACAAATAACTGAACAAAATATCTAACAAACCATTTGTCACTTAATGCTGCTTCAGGGGCCTGATATATTTCTTATATTGCCCTGACGACCACCTCCCTAATGACTTGATCTGTTCCTCTGAATGCCATGACATGGCCGCATCCATGGCCAAACCAATTTGGAATGAATGGGGGGCCACTACCGCCGCGGCTCACCCCAGCCTTCTCACTACCCTTTTTAAAACTGTCCGAAACTGAAACTGAGATAAATACGACCTATCTTTGTGCACTAGAAATGGCCCTCCCACATCCGGCCTGATTGCAACAAACCTTTTGCAAAGAACAACAGGACAGATAGATGGCTCCACCTGCGGAAGCAAATTGAGCCATCTACCCCATCCCTGCCGGATCCGTCTTAGATCTTGCCACCAATACCAAGACTGCCTGATCCACTAACCTCACATGTTCCCTCAATAATCCTGAACCCTGTAAGCTCTTGGATCTTGCCACTAATTTGCTTATTCTAAGGGCTGCAAAGTATGCCAAGGAGAATGCAACAGAGAACAACAACACCTCAAACTCAGAAATACAAACACTGTCCAACTGATCTATCAACTGTGCTAGCCTGGCCCTGGTAATTGGTTCCCTCACATCTTTCTGTCTGCACCCTAACCTGCGCACTCCCCTCAATGTTGCCCTAGCTAAAAAACTCTTAGTCACATCCTCCACCCCGTACAATTTAGAGAAGAAAGCAACCGATGCAGCCTTCCCCCCTATAGCCCCAGGAGAGACACCTGCTACCTCCAGGAAACCTAACCAACTAATGACTAATTGAACTGAAGGTGTCCTCCATGTGGTATTGAAAACATGTAGAAAGTTACCCCACTCACTCCAAGCCACACTGTAAGCCTGCCAAGTCCTAGGTGCCAGCGAACCTTTTAACAGTCTTAACACAGCTCCCCAGAACTCACCACCACTGACCGCTTCTGGCGCTAACTCCCTAAACTTAGCCCACTAAAATCATGAGAGAGCATCAGCAATCCCATTATGAACCCGGGGACGTGTCTGGTGCTAAAAGCAATGTTATGTTGCAAGCATCTAAGCACTAGCTGCCTCAGTATGTTAACCACAGTTGGAGAACTAGCGGAAAGCCTGTTAATAGCATAAACCACACTTTGGTTATTGCACCAAAAAACTACTGCCCTATTCTGCAACTTATCCCACCACAACTCAATGGCTACTAAGATTGGGAACAACTCCAAGAGGGTCAAATGTTTGACCAAGCCCTTGTTGTACCATACCCCTGGCCAAACCAACGCACACCACAAACCATTAAAATAAGCCCCAAAGCCAGCGCTACCCGCTGCATCCGTGAACAGGTGCAATTGCTGATTAGAACTGAATACACTGAAATTCCCGAAGGGTAGCATGACCAGTATCCAAGATGATGGAGATGGATGCAGTGGCCTTCTGAATTTTAGCACATGGAAGCCGGCACTCCCTTGCCACTGAATCCACCTCAATCCCCAGGAACACCAGGCATGTCATTGGTCCCTCTGTTTTCTTGCTCGCTAAGGGAACCCCAAACTTGGCCATCAATAATTGCATCACCCCTAAGAGGAATGCACACTCCCCCGACCCTGCTATTCCCAAAAACAAAAAATCATCCAAATAATGAGCTACCTACCCCAGGCCGGACTCGCGTACCACTGCCCAATGGAGAAATGAACTAAAACATTCAAAATACGCACAAGATATGTTGCACCCCATTGGAAGGCAGCGATCTACGTAGTACTGGCCCTGAAACCTGCAGCCCATCAGATGAAAACTATCAGGGTGTATTGGCAAGAGACAGAAAGCAGACTCAATGTCCACCTTAGCCATTTCAGCCCCCACCCCTAATTGCTGAACTATCGCTAATGCAGATTCGAACGACTGATAGGAAACCGACGTGTCAGACTCATCCAGAGCGTCATTCACTGAATTCCCTTTCGGGTGAGATAGGTGCTGTATGAGCCTAAACTTTCCGGGTTCTTTCTTGGGAACAATGCCCAGAGGGGAAACTACCAAATTTTTAAATGGGGGAGTAAAAAAGGGGCCCGCGATCCTACCCAAACTGACTTCTTTATCAATCTTACCTTGCAGCACCTGTGAAAATTGATACGCTGATCTTAAGTTGCATGTAGCAAATGGGGGGGAACCAACCTACGCACGGGGATTTTAAAGCCATATGATAGACCTACCCTAAGAAACTCTGCCCCTTCCCTATCTGGGTAATCCCTAAGTTCCCTAATTATTGCCTTGAGGTTCATTGGCGTATGCGCCCTTTCCCGCAGAACTCTGAATTGTTGTTTGCCGCCGTAACTATCTCTTTTCTGGCTACATTTGTTTCCTGGGTGGGCTCCCCCACAATAGATACACACGTGCCGAAAAAGGCACTGCGCCCCCCTGTCACACAACTTTTCTTGAAAATGCCAGCATTCTCTGCCCCCTTTCTTACGAAAGGGACGATTGTGCTGACCAGCACTAAATGGCTTGGCTGGAACTGCAGCTGTCCCCTCCATGAGATCCAGATTGGACCACAGGTCCATTTCCTTCATCCCAAAAGTAAGAACTGCGTTCGATTCCAACATCCTCCTAAACTGAGCATCATATTGACGCCAAGCCGTACCCTTACCTCGTTCATGGATGTCATCAATGACTTCCATATACTTGAGTATGTTAACTGCCTGACTTAGATTTGCTTCTATGTAACAAGAAGCAAGCACCCTAACACAACGCATCCACTCCTGATAAGTTTCAGGCCTCTTCACTTTCCTGTCCCCTGTACCATCCTCCACCATCTCCTTAACCTGATACGCCTCTCTTGACAACTCAAAGATCTTTACGTAGCGCCCCTCTCTGATCTTTTTAGCTATCCTGGGTTTTAAATGAGAGTGTAACAAATTCACTATGCAGGGGTAGGTGTCGGCTGTCCCGGCCACCCCAGATTTCTTTCCCTTAATAGAATCCTGCACTGCTTCAATCCCTGTAGGCCCCGAAACCTCGCTCCCTGACAGCACATTTTGCACCCCTACTGACTTAGGCTTCTTACCCACCAACCTACAAATCTTTCTAAATAACTTACAATGCCCATCATCCTTCAGCCCAGTGGAACTATCTGAATCCCCTGACGTAGAGGAATCATCTTCCCTAAAGTGTGGTGCAAGAATTGACATATCACTCCCTGATGCTGCCAATGAGGGTACCTCCTCTCAAGCCACCCCTGCGAGTGAGGGACCCGCGAGACCCCCTGCCCCCGTAGAGCTCTCCCTACCTCCATAGAACTATGGTCCTCAACACCAGGAGCCGCACATGCAAGCGACCCGGCACCGACCACTGCAGCAGATCTGCTGACTCCAGATCCAAGATGGCGACCGGGAGAGAGGTGGGCAGAGCCAAGTCGCGTACGCACACAGGGCCCGCAGAAGATGAAGAAAAAAACCTGAGGCCATGTGCCTCAAGAAATGGAGCACACGGCCATCCCTCCATCCCCTGCTGCCCAGAAATAAATGTGGGCAAAGGTGATCTCCCAGGGCTCCGCTGAGTAAAGCGGAGCCCTGGGGACAGGAGCAGCTGCTCAGCTGCAGGATGCCTCTGCAAATCAGAGGCAAAGGAAGCCACTAAAGCCAGGGCAGGAGGAAAATAGGAGCAGGGAGGGAAAGACTTGAGACCTGAGGGATAGAAAAATGGGTGGGGAGAGAAAGGTACCCCAAAGAGATAGAAGGGATAGGAAATGAAAAACTGGAAGAAGAAGTTACTAGGCTAGGTAGGGAAACAGGAGAGGAAAAAATAGGAGCAGAGGAAGAATTAGGGACAGAGATAGAGTAAACAGGCAGAAAAGCTACAGTCATAGATAGGGCCCCAGCAGGTGATGAAACTGCAGGGGAAGAGATACTAACAGATAGGGGAGCCACTGTAGTATAGATAGAGGGGCCACAGACAACCACTGTGTCACCAGTAACTGTTGTCCTCTTCTTTTTTCCAGGTAATGCTTCTTCTTCTGTAGTGAATGTAGTCCAGCGCTAGATTAGCACGGGTAGAGTATTTAGTTAAATTCTATAATTTGAATATATTGTATTTTGTGATTGGATAAATGTTTAATGTATGTACTGCAATGTTGTTATTATATATTTATTGTAGGTAATCCTAAGTATTTATCAACATTCAGTTAATAAAAATATATAAACAGGTATATACAACTGACATATATAAACTTGTTGTCTAATGTGAGCTTCTTATCTATATATATAAAAACTAATAAAACATTTGTATAATTAAACAGAAATTTAATAACTTGTTAAAAGCATACATAAAATAAAAAGGGACGTCTCCCTTATAACATCAATTGCATCAGAGAAAACAATTGAATAACTGTAGTATATATTTCCGCTATTTGATAATCAGGTACCTGTTATATAGTGTAACAAATGATAATGTCCAGAAATTGGATTAAAAAAAACCCTTAAAGATCCAAATGAGATGACCTCCCCGCTATTGTGGCGGGTGTGTGTTACCGGTCCGTTAGTGAGAGACTCGTATTTAAAAATATGTCATGTGACTTTTCCTACGTCACACTTGTGATCGTAGCTGTTTCAATATAGTTGTAATGTAACCAGTGATCCTTGATATTCTGTCAAGCGCTTATTATGTTGCAATTTTTTTTAACTTTAATCTGTATGTGTATCAGAAGGTGTATTCCCCTATTCCGTGTGTAATTAGGGAGTCTTGGGGGAGATTGCAACTTAGGCTGGTCTCTTGGCACACCTGATTTCTGTTTTAGTGTGGTCTTTGCGGTCACATTCAGTGACTTGGATGTTAAACTTTGCGGTCATGTGCAGTGACTGTAATGCAATCCTCGCAGTGTGGACTTGGCGGTCACTTGTAGTGACTGTGATGAGGTCTTTGCGGTCACGGAGGTGACTAGTGGTGGGGTCTTTGCGGTCACAAGTGGTGACTAGGAGTAGAATCTTTACCGGTTTGGATTGGCTATTCTATGTAATTTAATTAAAGGTGGAAAGTATAGATATATGGAAATTCAATATAAAGGTGGAGTTATATAGTTGTGTGTGTCTACAAGAAGCTTATTGTCCTTCATTTGTTTTTGTTCTTTGTGTTGTAATAAATGAAAGAGAATTAATAGATCCTAGAAAAGTTCTTGTAAGAATGCAATAAACATTATTTAGAATTGTGGGAATTCTAAATATATCTATATAATGTATAATGTATGTATTTGTATTGATTTTGATGTGCTTTTAGTTGCTTGAATATTGAGCATATGTTAATTTTTAAATATATAAAACAAATAGAAATTATAAGTAAAGAATTTTTTAAAATAAAAAAGTTATGACTTAGTGAGTAATTTTTCAAAAAAAAAAAACAATTTAAAACTGTTTTCAGTATTCCCTTTTGTGATTGAACTCACAACCTTTTGGTAATTGAGCAGAGGGTATTATCCACTAAACCACATCTACCTCAACATTGTATATAGTGAAATACATGTATTAGTGAAAGTATATGTATATATATACACATATATGTTTATATACATTTATATTTACAATATGGTTTTGTTTGTATAAATGAAGACCATAGAGAAAGAAGTGATGATATTCATAAGAGACTAAAATCTATATAGATTGTTTTTAGTGGTAGTAAGGGATGTTTAGTAACATTTACCTGAACCAACGAAGGAATGTGGTGGGAATTGAACTCGTGACCTTTAGGGTTAGAGAGGGAGATCTTAACCATTAGGCTATGTGTATCTCACTTTCTGTGTTAGCATAGAATGGAGGTATTTATATATATTATAGAACACAAAACAAAAGAAGGCACCAACATAGTGTGAATCTGTATTGAAAGTTGTTCACTCCCCACACATAAATTGTACTTACAAGAAGTAAGGATTCACCTGAGGAAGCGGTCAAGGTAGACCGGGAAACGCGTTGTGATTACATGTTTACTAAATAAACATTTGTTTTTAACTATATCTTTATCACGGCTTGAGTGATATTTTAAACTTGTGAGATTTTTTATACATTTTGCATCCGGACTTAGCTGCTAGCCCACCTGGTCTGGGCTTTTCTCCTAAGATTAATACTACGAGAGAAAGTAGCCTGCTAAAGGGGTCATAGCTGCAAGACATTTGCAGATTGTATGCAGCATCAAGGATTACACTTTCACTACGAGAGTGCAGCTACCTGGACAGCTGTGAATGCTCCAGAAAGCCGTTGTAGCACTTCTCAAGTGCCTTACTTCTTGTAAGTACGATTAATGTGTGGGGAGTGAACAACTTTCAATACAGATTCACACTATGTTGGCGCCTTCTTTTCTTTTGTGTTCTATACAGATTTGCTTCGTTTGAATTGCCTTCAACTTTTGGAAGAAGTTTTTGCCGCCACACCTTCATTATTTGAACTTTGGACTTTTGTGTTCACACACCAGGTTTTTGGTTTGAATATTGTATTAATATTGACCTAATTTGTGAAATTCACTTCAGCGTGTGGGTCACATATTATTGTGTTTTTGCACTTATTTTCTTCTGCACTTTTTACTGTCAGAAGTACTATATGTAAATGTTGTTTTTTCATTAGGCGCAACTGACTTATAACACTTGATTTATATATATTAGTATGATGTAAAATTATTATAAGAAAGGGGAAATATCTAGCTCTGAATTTAAGCCAGTTGGAAATAGTGTGTCCATATTGTAGATCATTTTTGCTTCTAAATTCAATAATTGACCCCAGAATTTAAAATGTTAAAATGTTTGAGATTGTTATTGTGAATGTCCCTAAAATGAGAATAGAGGTGTGTTTCAAGAGTGCCTCTATCAATGCATGACAGATGTTCCCTAATTCTATCGCTGAGGGTTCTTGTCGTTTCACCTATATTGTACTTTATACATGAACATTCAATTATGTATATAATTCCTTTGTCTTGACATATGATTGTTTCATCAATTCTGTATTTAAAGTTATTCACTTCTATTTCTTTTAGTTTGCTACTGTATTTACAGGATCGGCATCCAAAGCATGGAAAGAAGCCTTTTATTTTATTTCCTTCTAAGTTTATATCTTGATTTCTTGTTTTTAGTGGTTTCAATTCGCTTGGCGCTAGTTTATTTTTTAAATTTTTTGCTCTTCTGTATATCATTTTTGGAAATTGTGTTACTTTATCCCCTATTATGGGATCCGTCTGTACTATGTGCCAGTGTTTTTTAAGTATTTTGTTTATTAATTTGTTATTGCAGTTGTAATCCGTAATAAATTACACATTTACCTCATTCTTTGTATCACCATGGCCCCTACTTTGTTTATTTCTATAAGATAGTAGATCTTTGCGGTCTATTTTATCTACCTCTTCCCTTGCTTGGTGTATTATTTTATCCTCATACCCTCTTTCTTTAAATTTATTTTCTAAGATTGTTATTTGTCTTTCATAGTCTAATTGTTTTGAACAATTCCTTTTAATACGCAGATATTGACCTTTGGGTATGTTATTTTTCCCCCTTTCTAGGTGGCAGCTTTTGTAGTGTATGAAATTATTAGCGTCTACTTCTTTGAAGTGGGTAGACGTATTTAATTGGTTATCAATAATTTCTATATCTAGATCTAGAAAGACAATTTTTTGTTTACTGAAAGTATATGTAAAGTTAATATTCATATCATTATTGTTCATGTCATTGATTAACATTTCTAATTCGTCTATGTACCTCTTGTAGAGTACAAGATTTGCACCCAGCTCATGCCTAGGGAAGAAAGATTCTTCCCAATATCCCATAAAGAGGTTGGCATAGCTGGGTGCAAATCTTGTACCCATGGCTGTCCCAGTCCTTTGTCTATAGAACTTGCCCTCAAAAGAGAAATAATTTTGTTCAAGTATAAATCTGATACCATTTAATATGAACTCTTGTTGTTCTTTCTTTAGAGTGGTATCTTTATCAAGATATTTTCTAACAGATTCTATGCCCAATTCATGATTAATTATCGTATATAAGGAGGTCACATCACATGTTACAAGAGTGTAGTTGTGTTCCCATTTAATATTATTTAAAATTTGAAGTATTTCTGTAGTATCTTTGAGGTATGAAGGTAATTCTTTAACATATGTTTGGAGATATCCGTCTATATATTTTGATAAGTTAGAGGTTAGGGAGTCAATACCCGATATTATTGGTCTACCTGGGGGATTGGTGGAATTTTTATGTACCTTAGGTAGGTAATAGAACACAGGGATTTTAGTTATTTTGGTAGCAGGAAGCCATATTCTTTAACATTTAATATATCTTTATCTTTAGCTTCATTGATTAATTTCATGAATTTAAGTGAGTACTTCTTTGTAGGATCAATTTTTAGTATTTCATATGTGTTGGTATCACCCAATAGTCGATGTGCTTCTTCTGTGTATTGGGATCTGTTCATTATTACAACTCCTCCCCCCTTGTCTGCAGGTTTTATGATTATGTTAGGGTCTGATTGTAAATTTTTTTAAAGTTTTTTTTTTCTGTGAATGTTAAATTGTTAGATCTATTTTTTTTATTTGCTTTTTTAATGTCTCTTTGTACCAATCTCTCAAACATTTCTAAGTTTCTCCCTTTCTCATTCACCGGATAAAAGGTTGACTTAGGTTTTAAGTTAGAGTGTTTAAATGTGGTTGATGTTGTGGTTGAATTGATAGATTGTGTTTGCCAATTTCTTTCTATTGGATTCTTGAGGAAATACCTCTTAAGTGTAAGTTTTCTAACAAATTGACTCACATTGATGTGAGTATTAAATTTGTTCATTGTAGCTGAGGGGGCAAAGCTTAAACCTAAGTTGAGGACTCTTTTTTCTTCCTCTGTTAAAACTTTATTACTTATATTAAAGATTCCATTAGTAGGTGTTATTTGACTCTCTTTGTGTCCCTTTCTCTTTCGCCCTCCTCTAGACCCTCTCTGTTTCTTTTTCTTTCCCTTTGTGGTGGGCCTATATTGTACTCTGTATCTTTTGAAGTCCCTGGTGTCGGATAGCGTAACTCTAAAAAATCACTCTCATTATTCTGGTTCTCATTTTTATATGTATCTGTATTTAATGGTTCAAATCGATTTGATGTTCTAATTCTCCATTCGTTATTTTGTTGATCATATGAGTTATAGTGTCTAGGTCTTTCCCACTCGTCATCTCTTCTATCATAATATTGTCTTTGTCTGTCTGAATGTGATCTTTCGTTATATCTTCTATCCCATTGTTCCCAAGAGTTGTATCTGTTATAGTTTCTATATTTAGATCTATCTTGGGTTTGTTTGTAATATTGGTCATTTTGTGATATATTTCTATTTTGTCCAAATTGTCTGTCTCTGGTATGGTTGTATTGTGATCTTATTTGATTGGGTCTGTTGTATGTTCTCGAATTATAGTGTATATTAGATGAATATTGATCATCATATCTATTTCTGGACCGATGATTAGGTCTATAATTTGTCCTTTCTCTAAGTTTTGTATTTTCTTTTGGTTTTATATTCTCTCTTGTGTTTTGTATTTCAGTGTTAGGGTTCTCATCTATGTGTATTGGCTCTGTGTCTGAATAATCATCCTTATCCCTGTTTAGTTTTCTCCATTTTACCTCTTGTAATTCATTGTTTAGACTAATTAGTTTAGTCATGATTTCCCTTTGTCAATTTTTATATTCTTGGTGTTCTTTTTTATTAATCAATTTATTTTTTAACAGTGCAATATTTTTCTCAATTAATTCTAGTGATTCCTCACGTGATTTTTTAAAAATATTTAAAAAAGTGAGTGATGCTGTTTCAAGTGCCCCCTCCCATTCTTTTCTTAAACTATCCCTTAATTCAAAAGTGCAATTCTTTTTTAGTCTCAAACCTCTCGGTATTATTTTCATATTTATATATTTTTCTAGGAAACTAAGTTCAGTCTTTTGTTTTAGTTCGCTAGTTACATTTTTTTCTAGTTCACCCATTATTGTGTTTAGGTCATAATATTCAGTGTGTGTGTTATGACTTTCTTTTTCAGTTATTTCTTTAAGTGTTTTATCCCTCCACATAAAAATATCATCTTCCATTCTGAAGCTGCCTCAAACTTTAGTGTAATGGAACACTTGAGAGGATAGGAGATTAAACTGGTAGTGAGAAAGATGAGGCGCTGGAGAATTGACCCTGCTAGACTAATGTATTCCCCTCTAAGAAAACAGTGGTTGATATGTAGTGAATGTAGTCCAGCGCTAGATTAGCACGGGTAGAGTATTTAGTTAAATTCTATAATTTGAATATATTGTATTTTGTGATTGGATAAATGTTTAATGTATGTACTGCAATGTTGTTATTATATATTTATTGTAGGTAATCCTAAGTATTTATCAACATTCAGTTAATAAAAAGATATAAACAGGTATATACAACTGATATATATATAAACTTGTTGTCTAATGTGAGCTTCTTATCTATATATAAAAACTAATAAAACATTTGTATAATTAAACAGAAATTTAATAACTTGTTAAAAGCATACATAAAATAAAAAGGGACGTCTCCCTTATAACATCGATTACATCAGAGAAAACAATTGAATAACTGTAGTATATATTTCCGCTATTTGATAATCAGGTACCTGTTATATAGTGTAACAAATGATAATGTCCAGAAATTGGATTAAACAAAAACCTTAAAGATCCAAATGAGATGACCTCCCCGCTATTGTGGCGGGTGTGTGTTACCTGTCCGTTAGTGAGAGACTGGTATTTAAAAATATGTCATGTGACTTTTCCTACGTCACACTTGTGATCGTAGCTGTTTCAATATAGTTGTAATTTAACCAGTGATCCTTAATATTCTGTCAAGCGCTTATTATGTTGCAATTTTTTTTAACTTTAATCTGTATGTGTATCAGAAGGTGTATTCCCCTATTCCGTGTGTAATTAGGGAGTCTTGGGGGAGATTGCAACTTACGCTGGTCTCTTGGCACACCTGATTTCTCTTTTAGTGTGGTCTTTGCGGTCACATTCAGTGACTTGGATGTTAAACTTTGCGGTCACGTGCAGTGACTGTAATGCAATCCTCGCAGTGTGGAATTGGCGGTCACTTGTAGTGACTGTGATGAGGTCTTTGCGGTCACGGAGGTGACTAGTGGTGGGGTCTTTGCGGTCACAAGTGGTGACTAGGAGTAGAATCTTTACCGGACATCAGTGATGTTATACAGCAAGGTCTTTGCGGTCACAGATAGTGACTTGCATGTATTAACTTGCGGTTATATCTTTGCGGTCACAGATTGTGACTTAAAAGTGGTCTTTGCGGTCACTAACAGTGGGGACTTAGAGGAAATCTTTGCGGTCACTAGTAGTGACTAACAGAATGATCTGTATCGTTGGAGATCAAAGTAAAACTTGGCAATCTCTCTGTGCAACTTAGTAGAGCTGATTAGAAACAAATGCAGATTGTAGCAACGTCCAGCTGCAATGTTGCAGGAGGTAATCAGCAGAGGAAGTCTTGTAGTAGTTGTCTTTCCTTTCTTGGCAATTATAATAGCAATCAAAATAAAAACATAAAGTGCAGAGTGACAACAGTGTCAAGGTCAACACGTTTCGCCCTTAGGCTTTGTCAAGACATGTTTTTCTGTGTCACCTGAGTCTATATATAGGGCTTAACTGGTTTGGATTGGCTATTCTATGTAATTTAATTAAAGGTGGAAAGTATAGATATATGGAAATTCAATATAAAGGTGGAATTATATAGTTGTGTGTGTCTACAAGAAGCTTATTGTCCTTCATTTGTTTTTGTTCTTTGTGTTGTAATAAATGAAAGAGAATTAATAGATCCTAGAAAGGTTCTTGTAAGAATGCAATAAACATTATTTAGAATTGTGGGAATTCTAAATATATCTATATAATGTATAATGTATCTATTTGAATTGATTTTGATGTGCTTATAGTTGCTTGAATATTGAGCATATGTTAATTTTTAAATATATAAAACAAATAGAAATTATAAGTAAAGAATTTTTTAAAATAAAAAAGTTATGACTTAGTGAGTAATTTTTAAAAAAAAAATAAAAAAAAATTTAAAACTGTTTTCAGTATTCCCTTTTGTGATTGAACTCACAACCTTTTGGTAATTGTGCAGAGGGTATTATCCACTAAACCACATCTACCTCAACATTGTATGTAGTGAAATACATGTATTAGTGAAAGTATATTTATATACACACACATATATGTTTATATACATTTATATTTACAATATGGTTTTGTTTGTATAAATGAAGACCATAGAGAAAGAAGTGATGATATTCATAAGAGATAATAGCGGGGAGGTCATCTCATTTGGATCTTTAAGGTTTTTTTTTAATCCAATTTCTGGACATTATCATTTGTTACACTATATAACAGGTACCTGATTATCAAATAGCGGAAATATATACTACAGTTATTCAATTGTTTTCTCTGATGCAATCGATGTTATAAGGGAGACGTCCC
Organism: Bombina bombina; assembly: GCF_027579735.1. Lineage (NCBI taxonomy): Eukaryota > Metazoa > Chordata > Amphibia > Anura > Bombinatoridae > Bombina > Bombina bombina. The sequence continues at coordinate 604,544,104 of NC_069500.1, forward strand.
TTTTTATTTTATGTATGCTTTTAACAAGTTATTAAATTTCTGTTTAATTATACAAATGTTTTATTAGTTTTTATATATAGATAAGAAGCTCACATTAGACAACAAGTTTATATATATATATCAGTTGTATATACCTGTTTATATCTTTTTATTAACTGAATGTTGATAAATACTTAGGATTACCTACAATAAATATATAATAACAACATTGCAGTACATACATTAAACATTTATCCAATCACAAAATACAATATATTCAAATTATAGAATTTAACTAAATACTCTACCCGTGCTAATCTAGCGCTGGACTACATTCACTACATATCAACCACTGTTTTCTTAGAGGGGAATACATTAGTCTAGCAGGGTCAATTCTCCAGCGCCTCATCTTTCTCACTACCAGTTTAATGCTTCTTCTTCAGCAAACCTCCTTGGAGCCTTTGCAGAACATTTGGATCTCTCCATGATGACACCTGCAAGACAAGAAACAGGTTACTGATTCACTTTCTGTTTTACAGTTCCTTTTATAACTGTCAGGGTGCCAGGAATCAGACTGAGAAGAGAAGTGCAAAAATAATCACACCTTTATTAATAGCAAAAAATAATAAAAAGTCCACAAGTCAAATAACAAGCCAGGAGTCAAAACCAAAGCTGGTAGTCAGACGAGCCGAGTCAGGAGCCAAAGCGAATAGTCAGATTAGCCGGAATCAGGAACAAGGACAACAGCAGAGTCAGGAACAAGCCAGGGATCAGGAACCAGGAAGGACGTCAGGCAGCCAGGTAATACACAGGAACTCTCACAAACAGGTCTGAGACAGCGCAAAGGCAAAGCATACTGAACAGAGGCCCTTTAAATAATAAGTGATGACATCACAATTCTGAGACTGCATCCTGTCTCACAGGGATGATGCACACCAGTCTGGCCATAAAAGGAAGTGCAGGAAATGAGCAGCATCCCCCCAAAATGCACCAAGTCAACAAGAGAGGTAAGTAAAATGGCTGCCAGCAGCACATGACAAACAACAGGGAAAAAACCCTGACAGTACCTTCCCCTCAATGACCCCTCCCCCGCGGGAGGACAAAAGGCTTATTGGGGAAATGGGCATGGAAGGCATGGAGGAGGGCGGGAGCATGAACATCAGAGGAGGGAACCCAAGAACGCTCCTCTGGACCGTAGCCCCTCCAGGGAACCAAATACTGTACACGGCCCCTGGACATACGAGAGTCAATAATGCTGCTGACCTCATACTCCTCATGGTTGTCAACAAAGATAGGATGGGGACGAGGCAACACAGTGGTAAACCAATTACAAACCAATGGTTTCAAGAGGCAGACATGAAAAACATTGGAGATGCGCATAGCCGGAGGAAGCTCAAGAGCGTAGGCCACCGGATTAACCTGTCGGAGTATTCGAAAAGGACCAACATAATGGGGAGCCAATTTATTGGAAGGCACACGAAGGTTCAAGTTGCGGGAGGACAGCCAAACTCTCTCACTAACCTGGTAGGAAGGTGCGGGCAGACGCCTACGATCAGCCTGGAGCTTTTGGCACTGCATAGAAGATGAAGGCAATCCTCAATCTGCACCCCCGTGGAACAGAGTTGCCGGAGATACTCCTCTAAAGCCGGAATACCCTGAGACATGAATGAATCGGGCAACAAGGATGGTTGAAACCCATAATTCGCCATTAACAGGGATAACTTGGAGGAAGCATTAATAACACTATTACGAGCAAACTCTGCCCAAGGTAACAGTTCAGACCAATTATTGTGGTGATCTGAGACATAGCAATGGAGGAAGTGTTCCAGAGCTTGATTAGACCGTTCCGCAGCCCCATTGGATTGAGGGTGATATGCAGAGGAGAAGGAAAGCTGGATCCCCATTTGAGCATAAAAGGAACGCCAAAATCTGGAAAAAAACTGGCTACCCCAGTCCAACACTATCTCCTTGGGTAACCCATGTAAACGGAAGACATCCCAGGCAAAAGTTGAAGCAAGTTCCTGAGCGGTAGGCAGCTTTATCAAGAGAATGCAATGTGACATTTTAAAAAAAGGGTCAACCACCATAAGGATAACAGTATTGCCATTGGAAACAGGGAGCTCGACAATGAAGTCCATGGAAAGATGTGTCCAAGGACGCTCACCATTAGCAATAGGTTGAAGAAGACCTACAGGAAGACGTTGAGGAGTCTTATTCTGTGCACAAACTGAGCAGGAGGCAACATACGCAGCAACATCAGAACGAAGACCTGGCCACCAGAATTGTCGAGTGACAGACCAAATCATTTGGTTCTTGCCTTGGTAACCTGCGGCTTTTGGATAGTGGTAAGTGTGCAAAAGTTTAGTTAGAAGATTCTCAGGAACAAAACACTTACCACTAGGTTTCTCAGAAGGTGCATTGGTTTGTGCAGCCAGGATCTCCTCCCCCAAGGGAGAAGTCAAATTAGTACGTATGGTAGCCAAAATATGTTCAGGAGGTATAAGAGGAGTAGGTACAGACTCCTCCTTGGACAGAGGCGAAAATTGTCGAGAGAGGGCATCAGCCCTAACATTTTTACTACCAGACAGGTAGGAGACCACATAATTAAACTGAGACAAAAATAGCGCCCATCTGACAAACGTTTTGCTTCAGATAGATAAGTTAAATTCTTGTGGTCAGTAAGAATGAGCACTGGCATGCTAGTACCCTCAAGAAGATGCCTCCATTCCTTGAGTGCCAAAATTATGGCCAGTAATTCCCTGTCGCCAATTTCATAATTGCACTCTGGTGGAGACAATTTCTTAGAGAAGAAACCACACAGATGCAGGGAACCGTCAGGCGTAGGACGTTGAAACAAGAGGCCACCTACTCCAGTCTCTTATGCATCGACCTCAAGAACGAAAGGCAGGACAGGGTTAGGTTGAGCCAGAACTGGAGCAGCAGCAAAGGTAGTCTTAAGACTATCAAAGGCCTTAATGGCAATAGGTGACCAATGGAGTGGATCATTCTCTTTACGGGTCATGTCTGTGATAGGTTTGACCAAGGAAGAACATTTTTTAATAAACTTTCTATAGTAATTGGCGAACCCCAAAAAACATTGAATAGACCGAAGACCAACTGGGCGAGGCCACTGCAGAACTGCAGATAATTTGTCAGGATCCATGGAGAACCCTGCAACGGAGATGACATAACCTAGGAAGGTTACTTGAGTCTGATGGAACTCACATTTCTCAAGTTTACAAAACAGGCCGTTCTCACGTAGTCTCTGAAGAACCCGTGTAACATCAGAACGATGAGCTTCAAGTGTGGGTGAGTGTATGAGGATGTCGTCTAAGTACACCACAACACACTGTTGCAGCATATCTCGTAGGACATCATTAATAAATTTCTTAAAAACAGCAGGAGCATTACATAGGCCAAAGGGCATTACAAGATACTCATAATGCCCGCTCCTGGTGTTAAATGCTGTTTTCCATTCGTGGCCCTCCTTAATTCTAGCGAGATTGTACGCTCCTCTCAAGTCAAGTTTAGTAAAGACCGTAGCTCCCTTGAGGCGGTCAAAGAGTTCCGTAATGAGCGGAATAGGGTAAGCATTCTTAATGGTAAGACGATTAAGACCCCTATAATCTATGCATGGTCTTAACTCGCCATCCTTTTTCTTCACAAAGAAGAAGCCAGCTCCTGCAGGAGAGTAGGATTTGCGGATGATCCCCCGCGACAGAGCATCGGCAACATACTCCTCCATAGCACAATTCTCTGCAACAGACAGAGGGTACACCCTGCGCCGAGGAGGAATGGCTCCGGGTTATAGGTCTATAAATCCTAATATTTGAAATATTAGCTACCAAAAGGCTATAATTCACCACTCCTGTCGCTGCACAATTCTTTTACTCCTTTAATTTATATATGTTGTAATATATTCTGAATTTGTTTTAACCTATAAGGCAAATTGGTAGTTATCTTGGTTGTTTGCTGAAACCAACGCTACAGGACATCTGTTTCAGGCCCAAAGCAGGAACAAACTTGCATCAGCTCCCAGAAGATAGAAGCAGGAACCAGTAGTCAGAGAGTAGTTGGAAGAGTGGTCAGTAGACAGGTCAGGGTTCAGTAACTAGTAAGCAGACAGGAATCAAACTTCCGAGAAAGAGGGCAAAACAAAAGAAAATCCAAGGTACAGTTCTGTATGACAAAAGCCAGGTTAACAGTTTACAATAGGTACAGGAAAGGGTGAAGCAAAGAGCATAAACCAGGAAACACACCAGGGTCAGGATCAAAGGTATAGGCTAGAAACAAGAATGATAGGACTTCCATAAAGAATAACCAGGCGCCAGGCTGACATTAGCAAGGGCCTTTTAACACCTCTTCCATAGGTATTGGCGCCAAAACAAATTAAGGGTCACTTCCTATGTCTAAGTTACAAATAGCACAGAGAAAACAGTAGGCACTATAAGAGGTTAGAAAGTCCTGAGCTCTATTGTTAGTGCCCCTTCCTGGCTCAATATTTAAAATAAAGTAAAACAGAGCACCATGCACTATCAGCAGTGCTAACCGTATGCCGCCTACAGCAGCCGTATCTCATCTGCCTTCACAGCCCCTGGATTCTCCTAGCAGCGCTACAGGTAAGGTTAGCTTGGCCCCTACCGCACACTGGGATGTTTCTAGAGACCTGACATTACCAGATTGTTGGTCCCTTTATTTGTTCCCTGCAATAAAATAGGAATAAATGAATAGTAGATGTTTTTAGGTTATTATGTAAACATGGTAATCTTGGCAGAGATTTTGATTTCCTTTGGCTGGTCCCTTTACCCTAATGCCATTGTACTTATTACAAAGGCCCTCATTAACCACTTCCTCTTATACTTATCAGCTAGCTAATAGGCGCACACAAAGTATGTTATTTACAATGCCTTTATCTAAGTATATATTCATTTATAATTAAGCTTTTAGTCTGCAGATGTCATTATGAGTTTTACATAAAACTAAAATATTTGCCTACAAAGTGTTACCTCAAGTAAGAGGGCGAACAACATATGTAAAGGATACTTTATTTGACTATCAAAGGGACATGATACCCAAAATATTTCTTTCATGATTCAGAAAGAGCGTACCTTTATAAACAGCTTTCTAATTTACTTCTATTATCAAATTTGCTTCATTCTTTTGGTATCCTTTGTTGAAGGAGCAGCAATGCACTAGTAGGATCTAGCTGAGCCAATAACAAGAGGAAAATATGTGCAGCCACCAATCAGCAGCTAGCTCCAAGGTCCTGAACATTTCCAGGTATTCTTTTCAACAAAGGATACCAAAAGAACAAAGCAAATTAGATAAAATAAATAAATTAGAAAAGTTATTTAAAGCTACATGCTCTATCTGAATAATGAAATATTTTTTGGGGTTTCATTTTGATGACATATATATATTTGGTTGTCCTTTGAATTGTAAGTTGTTTTTTTAATGTACTTTAATATACATAGCAGCTTTCAACACTGTGTCGTAAACTTTGCATTTGAGATAAAAAGTTGACTATTTTTTAATTAAAGGGGAACCAATGTAACGGTATAAAAAATGTGATTAAATAGCTTTTGAAATAATGTTGATTTTTTTTTTTTTTACACCCAGATTTTTATTTTAAATGATTTATTTTAGAAATTTCTCTTTCATATTTTCATGTTAAAAGTTGTTACTGTGAACAGTCTATTACTATGGATTAGCTAGGCACAATTATGCACTTCATGTTAGATTTCATATCTGTTTCAACAACTGTAACTTTTAAAAAATATTTAACATGTAGGTTTTTTTTTTCTTTTTAAACATCTCTATAAGTTGTTCTTATTATCCAGTGAGCAATATGTCCCTAATCACTTCCTGATCATTTAAAAATTAACTTTTAAATTGACCTCTAACAAGTTTAATTGCAGTTTTTATAAGCATTTTTCAGTGTAATATCCCTTTAACAGTCGGTGGATGATCGGGATCCTTGAAATAAGAGCTTTAATTTATATCTGTATCACATTAATAGAGAAAATTAAGAAAAAGATCAGGGTTATTTTTTCCCCCCACATAAATTAGAAAGTAAAATGTATGCTGTCATTTGTTAATCCTGCTTATTTGCTCAAGGCTCAAACAGGTTTAATAAAGTAGGTATCAAGCGTGTCTCTGCATGCACAAGAAACAATGAACAACTGGGATTAGCAATTTAGAATGTTTTTTTAAACTCTGGTTAAAGTCAGACTCTGTAAAAATGTAGCACACACAGTATAAGAATATTTTTTGTTAAAGTAATATTCAAGTGCATAAAATATTTTAACAATGAGCTTTACAGGTTAAGTTCATAAAAATATAATTAAAAAATACGTAGACGTCAAAATATTTGGATCATTTTTAACCTAAACCCATTTTAATGTTTATTTCCGTTTCTTTGTTGTAAAGCGTCTTTTACAATTGTTGCATCTAATCTTGTAGAAATGTAAACAGTGTCTTTTAAAAGTATTCAGACCTTTCACCAATTATTGCATTTTACTGAAGTCTATATATTGAACATTAGTGCTCTGTGCTACTTTATCTGAACACATTTAAGGCCTGATGATCAATACTAACTTGCCTGGAGAGAAATCTCACAAAATCTTTGGAGGATTTTTTTAGCATTATATTGTAATGTGTGTGTCTCTTCTTCACGCCTGCATAGCGGGACGAACAGCTCTCAAGCTAACATTTACCGTTCTAAGAATCTTTAAGGGACCTTACAGTACTGACGAGACCTCTTAGATAATCTCCCCAGAGAGGAGAGCTTGAGAACATCGGGCCCTTCATCTAAAAAATAATTATTTAAAAATCATATTGCTGTTACGTTGAAGAGTTTTGTTTTTTTATAAGAAAAATAGTAACACTGACATTCGCAGTTTGCAAAAATAGTCAAATCCTCCTCTCTGGAAGCTCCATGTTTATTCAGATTCCCCAGGTGATGTTGGAGCCCTAGACAACTAGGGATGCGGGATAAGTGCAGGGGGACTGAGGTGAACTCTGAAATTGCCCCCCCTCCCCCGGATGACAACACGTGATCATCATCCGAGCTAAATATATTGTGTGGATGATGACCTTGTGTCATCATTTGCACTTAAAGGAACATGAAACCCACATTTTTCTTTCATGATTTAGACAATTTACTTGTATTATCTAATTTGTTTTGTTCACTTGGTATCCTTTGTTTAAAAGAATACCTAGGCAGTCTCAGGAGCTGCTGATTGGTGTCTGCACATATATGACTTGTGTTATTGGCTCTCCCAAAACATTCAGCTAGCTCCCAGTAGTGCATCCCTGCTTCCTCAACAAAGAGAATAAAGCAAATTAGATAATAGAAGTAAAAAAGAAAGTTGTTTAAAATTGTATTCTCTATCTGAATCATGAAAGAAAAAGTTAGCGGTTCATGTCCCTTTAAGGGGTTAAAGGTGCCTGTCATGAGATGCAGGACACATGCAGGACACAGCAAAGATGGTACAACTCTATTTTATTGTAGAGCATGGAAACACACATCTGGTAGCATTGATCTCACTAACTGCGACACAAACGGTGCAGGATGGTGGTAACTGCATCATGCTGTGTGGTGCTTTTCATCAGCAGGGCCTGGGAGTTGAAGGAAGAATAGATGGAACCAAATGCAGTGCAATACTGCAGGAGAACCTTTTTCCGCCTGATAACAATCTGAACCTGAACCTTGGGAGAGTTCACCTTTCAGCATCACAAGACAAAAGCAGCTTTGTAATGTGCAGAAAAAAAAAATAGGCTTAGCCTGCAGAGGCCCAGTCAAAGTCCTGATCTCATTCCTATTGAGAATCTGTGGCACTATTTTAAAATTGTAGTCCACAAACACCACCCAAGCAACCTGAACTACCTGGAGCAAATCTGCCAAGAAGAATGGCCCAAAATGACACCCAGACAGTGTGCAAAGCTGGTAAATACCCCAAACACGTAATTCTAATAATACCTCAGAAGGTGGCTCGACAAAATAGTAATATTAGGGCTTTAAATAGCTAAATTTTTCTTTTAAATATCTACTCAAATATACCTTAATGTGGCTGTAAAATATATTATGAATTGTCCTGATACTGGAATTATGCATTTATAATATGGTAAATGAGGTGTCACCCTAAGAAGACTATACAACCTTGGTAGGTTTTACGCACATCTTTTGTTCAACCAGAAGGTGCGTGGGTGAAGTCACATCCATGATTTCCTATAACCTGATATCAAGAGTTCCCATCAGCAGGAATAGACGAAGGAAGACTATAAGGGTAGATCAATAAATAGGAAGCTCTAGGTTTATCTTACTGCACTGAAAGTATTTTATTCTATATTATTTTATGTTGAAAATTCTTTATTTGTTTCTGTAAAGCAATTTTACATCAGTCACCACATCCTGGGAACAATAACACAGTGTCCCAGACGATGTCTCATCTTTAAGTGATACAGAAACAGGCAATATATAGTGGATATTAAATAAAAACATGCAAGGAACTTTTTTTTTTAATAAAAAATAACCAAAATCATAAAACCTAAAATAAAATAACTTAAGATCAGTGTTTGTGACTGAAATTATTCCTAAGTATCGCATCATCTACAGTCTTCATATAGCTTAATCATATCCAGTGTATCAGTATAAGTAAGTCTTCCACCTGGGTCCCTCACTAGTGCTGCCCATTACCTGTCAATTGTGAATAATACATTATCCAGTAAAACCAAATATTGTTAAATTGTTCCGTATCCCCTTGAATCCAGGCTACTTTTTCAGACATATAGATATCCTGTATCTTATCTAGAACTTCTTTCCAACTAGGAGGCCCTTCCTTCCAATGCCTCGCTATACAGATTCTAGTAGTTGTACATATTATCTTAATAAATTTATTAGTTGCCGAGTTTAAATTGGTGATCTATCTATTCAAAAGTGCTTGGGCAATCGTTAGTGATATCCTTTCATCTAAGACCTTACTAAGCAGGTCATCAACCTGTTGCCAGATACGTTTAATAGGTTCACAATCCCACCACATGTGCCTATATGAACCCTGCTCCTTACATCCCCTGTAGCATAGTTTAGATCTATTAAGAGAGTAATGTGAAGTTCGCATGGGTGTGAGATACCACCTAAATGTTGTTTTTATGGTGCTTTCTCTAAGGTCTGCGCTAATTAAGCCTTTGCAGGAGTCGAAGTATACCTGATCCCACTCATTCTTAGAGAGCTGATCAACCCCATCTCCCTCCCATTTCATTGCTATATATAACTTCGATATAAGCTGTTTTTCCCTGTGCGGATTCAAGCACATTCTTTCTAACATTGTAGGTGGGTTTTTCCCTCGGGATATGTCATATTTATTAAGGGCTGAGGAGATATGAAGGTATAAGAACCAATGTAATTTGTATGGATGTAGTTTTTCTTGTAAGTGATTGAATGAGAGAATCTGAGATTTAGTGACAAAGTCTGCAACCCTGTAAAGCCCCTTGTTGGTCCACTTTCCCACTAGTCTGTGTGTTTCCTTTGGTAGCAGAAGTCTAATCGGTTTAAACCACGTCCCCAAAGGGAGTAGTTCCGAGTGTTTGGTTATCTGTTTCCAATGTGAAATGGTATCTAATATTGAGGATAGTGTAAGATCAACTCTATGGGAGGTCTTCTCTAAATCCCATAGGGGGTCGTCTGTATGATTTAATCCCATAGCGTCTGTCTCAATTTTTGTCCACATGACGTTGTGTATTGGTTTGTGCAATAGCGAGGCTTGGGCTATTCCAGCTGCTAGGTAGTAGTCTTATAAATTTGATGCACCTATACCTCCCAGTCGTCTATGTCTAGTCAGTGTTTGTGAGGTTATTCTCGCTTTCCCCTCACCTCACAAAAAAGAGATGAGTTCTGATTGTAGTCTTTGTAGGTCTAGTGATGGGATTTTATTCAGAAGAGCTCTGAAGAGGTATAATATCCTTGGGAGTATATTCATTTTTATGGAGGATAGGCGGCCATACCATGAAAAGGTTCCCTTTTTCCAGGATCTTAAATCTTGTCTAATGGAACTGTAAAGTGGAATATAATTCAATTTATATAGACTATCATATGAGTCAGAGAGTTTGACTCCCAAGTAAGTTAGAGAGTTCTTCACCCATTTTATATCAAAATTAATTTCTATTAATTTTTTCGCATGGGGGGGGGAGTGTCAATGGTAAGGCCTCACATTTGTCCATGTTCACCTTATATCCCGAGATCTTTGCAAAATTTTGTAAGACTCGATAAAGGTTAGTCAAGGAGTATAACGGGTCTGTCAGGGTCAGCAGAACATCATCCGCAAAGAGTGAGAGTTTATAACTAGAGTCACCAACCGTCACCCCCTTGATATCATCATCATTTCTGATGGATGCCGCAAGGGGTTCGATACAAAGGGCAAACAGGAGTGGCGAAAGAGGACATCCCTGCCTTGTGCCATTTTTTATATCTATGGTCCTGGACATATACCCCGCTGCGCTAATAGTGGCTTTCGGGGTCGAGTATATTCCCTGCAGTGGCGTTATGAATTCTATATTATTTTAAAGGGACAGTCAACACCAGAATTTTTGTTGTTTTAAAAGATAGATAATCCCTTAATTACCAGTTCCCCATTTTTGCATAACCAACACAGTTATAATTATACACGTTTTACCTCTGTAATTACCTTGTATCTAAGCCTCAGCAGACTGCCCCCTTATTTCAGTTCTTTTGACAGACTTGCATTTTAGACAATCAGAGCTGTCTTTATGGTAAATTCACGTGCATGAGCTCAATGTTATCTATATGAAACACGTGAACTAATGCCCTCTAGTGGTGAAAAACTATCAAAATGGATTTAGATTAGAGGCGGCCTTCAAGGTCTAAGAAATTAGCATATGAACCTCCTAGGTTTAGCTTTCAACTAAGAATACCAAGAGAACAAAGCAAAATTGGTGATTAAAGTAAATTGGAAAGTTGTTTAAAATTACATGCCCTATTTGAAACATGAGAGTTTTTTTGGACCTGACTGTCCCTTTAACTATGTAGATGACAAAAGTAAAAAAAAAGTATGTTCCTACCCTGAATAAATCAATGTTTTGCTATACTTACCGAGGCATATCCTTATCCGCCAATAAAGAAGTAGTGGTTGTCTTTATCAGCCAGCGAGGATAAGTAGGAAATACAAAATCAATAGTTCTATATCACTATAAGTTCAAATATCTTTTAAAAGGACCACTAAACTTGTGTAAAGTGAAAACTCCCAAAAAACTTCCTTGCAGATTGATTATATTAAAAGAAGTTGTTAAACATAAAAATTGACAACAAAATCAATGAAAAAGTTTAAAATATTTCATTGTAAAAGTGCTTACTCTTTGCGTTCAATGATGCAGTCCGAATGCCCATTGACTGAGGAAGTTCTCCCGCACTGTGGGCACTTTTCATATTCCAATCATGGTGCGCTAATTTCAGTATCTAATGTGAGCGGTGTGTGCGCACACTTTCTCACAGCACCCCACTTAACCATAAGAAACCAGAATACCTGAGATTGAAATTATAAATCCTCATAAAGCAGGGTTTTCATAAAAAAATAAGGCAGTACAGATTTTAAATTGCTGTACAGGTATACACAAACCTGCACAGCTAAATATTGCCGCATGCCAATTTTTATAATTTATTCTGCCAGCAAACAGACATCAAAGCCACATTTAATTCTTGCAGCAGCAACTTCACAATGCCAATTAAAAACTTGCCTTTTTAAACAATTGCTGCAACATTCATACACAGTTGTCCCAGTGCAGGGTGTGACAGCTTCTCGCTCTGGTAACCACTGTGCACATTCAGCAAGATTATGAGTTTTGCGCTATACCGGGTGCGTAAAAAAATGAGCGGTAACAAACCTTTACTCTGTGGCCTGTGGCCGGGGTCATAGAGAAGGCAAAAGAGTTAACGTCTATGATCAATTGTCTCTAAAAGATGGAAATTATTGTCATACTCCATTTCTTCTAGGTGGTATATCGAATGCCACTGCCACTAACACATAACTTTACTATCTGGACTGTTAGAATTTACATATAGTATGCTAGAGAAAGGAATATCCTTGCACACACCATTTTTAATTACTAGTAAGCTCTCTTGCCATGTTCTAACATTACTTATATGGGACGTCATTTGTTTTCATTTATGGGGCGGCTCTTGATGATTCGGATTTGATCTAATCTTGTTGTTGTCTATTTTACAATGTTTTGTTTACATAATTATATCTAACCTAAATAATCCAATTTTCTTTTGGAAGCATATTAATCAAAGGCCCAAGAGCGGCCTAGAAACTTGTTATATGGGACAAAAATGAGGATTGTTTCAGCAGAATATTGTATTTGTGCATGCACCAACATCTGTTGCATTTTTTTTCTTCATTATTCATGTATGTATATTTCCTCAATAAAAAAAAATGAGCGGTATCGCACTTTCCATAGCGCTGCCATTACAAGTTACTAAAAACCTCCTTGTGCTGTGCGGGATGGTGTGTTAAGCTCCATACAAAAGCCAAGGGCTGAGTTTACGTGTTTGTGCACGCTTTCCCCATAGACATCAATGGGGAGAAAGTGTTATAAAAAAACTAACACCTGTGATTGCGGAAATTTTTTTACGTTAAAACCTAACTCCCTAACATAAACATCGCTGACGCTAAAGTTATTAACCCCAAATCCGCCGCTCGCTGACACTAAATAAACCTATTAACTCCTAAACCGCCGGCCCCCACATTGCAACTAATAAATAAGGAAATGTATGCTTACCTGATAAATTAATTTATTTTATGATATGCCGAGTCCACGGGTTTCATCCTTACTTGTGGGATATTAACCTCCTGCTAACAGGAAGTGGCAAAGAGCACCACAGCATAGCTGTTACATAGCTAGTCCCCTAACTCCTCCCCCCCCCAGTCATTTGACCGAAGGTATAGGAAGAGAAAGGAAAAGCTAAAAGGTGCAGAGGTGACTGAAGTTTTGAAAAAATAAAATAAATCCTGTCTTAAAATGACAGGGTGGGCCGTGGACTCGGCATATCGTAAAAGAAATTAATTTATCAGGTAAGCATAAATTTCCTTTTCTTTTACAAGATATGCAGAGTCCACAGGTTTCATCCTTACTTGTGGGATACCAATACCAAAGCTTTAGGACACGGATGAAAGGAGGGACAAGACAGGAACCTAAACGGAAGGCACCACTGCTTGAAGAACCTTTCTCCCAAAAATAGCCTCAGAAGAAGCAAAAGTATCAAATTTGTAAAATTTGTAAACAGTATGAAGGGAGGACCAAGTTGCAGCCTTACAAATCTGTTCAACAGAAGCATCGTTTTTGAAAGCCCATGTGGAAGCCACAGCTCTAGTAGAATGAGCTGTAATTTTTTCAAGAGGCTGCTGTCCAGCAGTCTCATATGCCAGGCGGATGATGCTTTTCAGCCAAAAAGAGAGAGAGGTAGCCATAGCTTTTTGATCCCTACGCTTTCCAGAATAAACAACAAAAAGAGAGGATGTTTGTCTGAAATCCTTGGTCACTTGTAAGTAAAACTTTAAAGCACGGACCACATCCAAGTTATCTAATAGACGTTCCGTCTTAGAAAAAGGATTAGGACACAAAGAAGGAACAACAATTTCCTGATTAATATTCTTATTTGAAACAACCTTAGGAAGGAATCCAGGTTTAGTACGCAAAACCACCTTATCAGAATGGAAATAAGGCGAATCACATTGTAAAGCAGAAAGCTCAGAAACTCTTCGAGCAGAAGAGATAGCAACTAAAAATAAAACCTTCCAAGATAACAGCTTAATATCTATGGAATGCATGGGTTCGAACGGAACCCCTTGAAGAACCTTAAGAACTAAATTCAGACTCCAGGGTGGAGCAACAGATTTAAACACAGGCTTGATTCTGATTAAAGCCTGACAAAAAAATGAACGTCTGGGACATCCGCCAGACGCTTGTGTAATAAAATTGACAAAGCAGAAATTTGTCCTTTTAAAGAACTAGCAGATAATCCTTTTTCCAATCCTTCTTGGAGAAAGGACAAGATCCTAGGAATCCTAATCTTACTCCATGAGTAACCCTTGGATTCACACCAATAAAGATATTTACGCCATATTTTATGGTAAATCTTTCTAGTGACAGGCTTGCGAGCCTGAATCAGAGTATCAATGACCGACTCAGAGAATCCCCGCTTAGATAAGATCAAGCGTTCAATCTTCAGGCAGTCAGCTGCAGAGAATTTAAATTTGGATGTTGGATCGGACCTTGAATGAGAAGGTCCTGTCTCAATGGTAGTTTCCGCGGTGGCAGAGAAGACATGTCCACCAGATCCGCATACCAAGTCCTGCGTGGCCACGCAGGTGCTATTAGAATTACTGAAGCTCTCTCCTGTTTGATTCTTGCAATCACACGAGGCAGGAGAGGAAAAGGTGGAAACACATAAGCCAGGTTGAACGACCAAGGTACTGCTAGCGCATCTATTAGTACAGCCTGGGAATCCCTTGACCTGGACCCGTAGCGAGGAAGTTTGGCATTCTGTCGAGATGCCATCAGATCAATTCCGGTTTGCCCCATTGATGAATCAATAATGCAAATACCTCCGGATGGAGTTCCCACTCCCCCGGATGAAAAGTCTGACAACTTAGAAAATCCGCCTCCCAGTTCTCTACTCCTGGGATATAGATTGCTGATAGATGGCAAGAGTGAATCTCTGCCCATCGGATTATCTTTGATACCTCTATCATTGCAAGAGAACTTCTTGTTCCCCCTGATGATTGATATATGCTACAGTCATGACATTGGCCGACTGGAATCTTATGAACTTGGTCAGTGCCAGCTGAGGCCACGCCTGAAGCGCATTGAATATTGCTCTCAGTTCCAGAATATTGATTGGCAACTGAGACTCTGTTGGAGTCCAAGTTCCCTGAGCCTTCAGGGAATTCCAGACTGCACCCCAGCCCAAGAGGCTGGCGTCCGTTGTCACGATTACCCATGCTGGCCTGCGGAAGCACATTCCCTGAGACAGATGATCCTGGGACAACCACCAAAGAAGAGAGTCTCTGGTCTCTTGATCTAGATTTATCTGAGGAAATAAATTCGCATAATCCCCATTCCACTGTCTGAGCATGCACAGTTGCAGTGGCCTGAGATGAAAGCGAGCAAACAGGACGATGTCCATCGCTGCTACCATTAATCCAATGACCTCCATACACTGCGCCACTGATGGCAGAGGAATGGACTGAAGAGCTCGGCAAGTATTTAGAATCTTTGATTTTCTGACCTCCATCAGGAATATTTTCATGTCTACCGAGTCTATCAGAGTTCCTAAGAATGGAACTCTCATTTGTGGAACAAGTGAACTCTTTTCTATATTCACTTTCCAACCGTGAGTTCTTAGAAATGACAGCATGATGTCTGTGTGAGATTTGGTTAGATGATAAGTTGACGCCTGAACCAAAATATCGTCCAGATAGGGCGCCACTGCTATACCCCACGGCCTGAGGACCACTAGAAGGGACCCTAGCACCTTTGTGAAGATTCTGGGAGCTGTGGCCAACCCAAAGGGAAGGGCCACGAACAGATAATGCTTTTCCAAAAAAGCAAACCTTAGAAACTGATGATGATCCTTGTGGATAGGAATGTGAAGGTACGCATCCTTTAGGTCCACGGTGGTCATGTATTGACCCTCCTGGATCATTGATAAGATTGTTCGTATAGTCTCCATCTTGAACGATGGGACTCTGAGAAATTTGTTCAGAAGCTTTAAATCCAAAATAGGTCTGAAAGTTCCCTCTTTTTTGGGAACCACAAAAAGGTTTGAGTAAAACCCCTGTCCCTGTTCCAGTTTTGGAACTGGACAAATTACTCCCATGGAATAGAGGTCTTTTACACAGTGTAAGAACGCCTCTCTTTTTGTCTGGTCTACAGACAAACGTGAAAGATGAAATCTCCCTCTTGGGGGAAAATTTTTGAATTCCAGTTGATACCCCTGGGTCACAATTTCTAATGCCCAGGAATCCTGCACATCCCTTGCCCAAGCCTGAGCAAAGAGAGAAAGTCTGCCCCCTACTAGATCCGGTCCCGGATCGGGGGCTGGCCCTTCATGCTGTTTTTGTAGCAGCAGCTGGCTTTTTGGCTTGTTTACCCTTATTCCAGGTCTGATTAGGTCTCCAGACAGACTTGGACTGAGCAAAATTTCCTTCCTGCTTATTGGTGGAAGGGGATGCAGAGGGTACTAAAAATTATTTTAGAGGAACGAAAATTATTTTGTTTACCCTTCCTAAGAGGTATATCTTGAGGTAGAGCATGGCCTTTACCTCCAGTAATGTCCGCAATGATTTCCTTCAATTCAGGGCCAAACAGAGTCTTACCCTTGAAAGGAATAGTCAACAGTTTAGACTTTAATGATACATCAGCAGACCACGATTTTAACCATAGCGCTCTGCGCGCCAATATTGCAAAACCTGAGAGTAGTTGACATAACTGTAGCTATATCTTGCAAAGTAAAAGAATTAGACGCACTAGATGTACTAGGTGTCACTTGTGTGGGTGTTAAAGGTTGGGACACTTGAGGAAAATTACATGGCATATCCTGATTCTCTTCAGACTGAGAATCATCCTTAGACATACTTTCATGTTCTAAAATATGTTCCTTACATTGTAAGGCTCTATCAGTACAAGAGGTACACAATGTAAGATGGGGGTTCCACAATGGCTTCTAAACATATAGAACAATGAGTTTCCTCAATGTCAGACATGTTGAACAAAGTAGTAATAACCACAACAGTTGATAAATACTTTATTTGTTGACAAAAACAATTTTGCAAAAAAAAACAAGTACTGTGCCTTTAAGAAATAAAAGCACACAATTTTTACCCAATCAGATCCAATTCCGGTTTGCCCCATTGATGAATCAATAATGCAAATACCTCCGGATGGAGTTCCCACTCCCCCGGATGAAAAG
Source organism: Bombina bombina (assembly GCF_027579735.1). Taxonomy (NCBI): domain Eukaryota; kingdom Metazoa; phylum Chordata; class Amphibia; order Anura; family Bombinatoridae; genus Bombina; species Bombina bombina. The sequence continues at coordinate 604,561,067 of NC_069500.1, forward strand.
TCTGACAACTTAGAAAATCCGCCTCCCAGTTCTCTACTCCTGGGATATAGATTGCTGATAGATGGCAAGAGTGAATCTCTGCCCATCGGATTATCTTTGATACCTCTATCATTGCAAGAGAACTTCTTGTTCCCCCTGATGATTGATATATGCTACAGTCGTGACATTGTCCGACTGGAATCTTATGAACTTGGTTAGTGCCAGCTGAGGCCACGCCTGAAGCGCATTGAATATTGCTCTCAGTTCCAGAATATTGATTGTCAACTGAGATTCCGTTGGAGTCCAAGTTCCCTGAGCCTTCAGGGAATTCCAGACTGCACCCCAGCCCAAGAGGCTGGCGTCCGTTGTCACGATTACCCATGCTGGCCTGCGGGAGCACATTCCCTGAGACAGATGATCCTGTGACAACCACCAAAGAAGAGAGTCTCTGGTCTCTTGATCCAGATTTATCTGAGGAGATAAATTCGCATAATCCCCATTCCACTGTCTGAGCATGCACAGTTGCAGTGGCCTGAGATGAAAGCGAGCAAACAGGACGATGTCTATCGCTGCTACCATTAATCCAATGACCTCCATACACTGCGCCACTGATGGCAGAGGAATGGACTGAAGAGCTCGGCAAGTATTTAGAATCTTTGATTTTCTGACCTCCATCAGGAATATTTTCATGTCTACCGAGTCTATCAGAGTTCCTAAGAATGGAACTCTCATTTGTGGAACAAGTGAACTCTTTTCTATATTCACTTTCCAACTGTGAGTTCTTAGAAATGACAGCATGATGACTGTGTGAGATTTGGTTAGATGATAAGTTGACGCCTGAACCAAAATATCGTCCAGATAGGGCGCCACTGCTATACCCCACGACCTGAGGACCACTAGAAGGGACCCTAGCACCTTTGTGAAGATTCTGGGAGCTGTGGCCAACCCAAAGGGAAGGGCCACGAACAGATAATGCTTTTCCAAAAAAGCAAACCTTAGAAACTGATGATGATCCTTGTGGATAGGAATGTGAAGGTACGCATCCTTTAGGTCCACGGTGGTCATGTATTGACCCTCCTGGATCATTGATAAGATTGTTGTGGAGAAAGGACAAGATCCTAGGAATCCTAATCTTACTCCATGAGTAACCCTTGGATTCACACCAATAAAGATATTTACGCCATATTTTATGGTAAATCTTTCTAGTGACAGGCTTGCGAGCCTGAATCAGAGTATCAATGACCGACTCAGAGAATCCCCGCTTAGATAAGATCAAGCGTTCAATCTTCAGGCAGTCAGCTGCAGAGAATTTAAATTTGGATGTTGGAACGGACCTTGAATGAGAAGGTCCTGTCTCAATGGTAGTTTCCGCGGTGGCAGAGAAGACATGTCCACCAGATCCGCATACCAAGTCCTGCGTGGCCACGCAGGTGCTATTAGAATTACTGAAGCTCTCTCCTGTTTGATTCTTGCAATCACACGAGGCAGGAGAGGAAAAGGTGGAAACACATAAGCCAGGTTGAACGACCAAGGTACTGCTAGCGCATCTATTAGTACAGCCTGGGAATCCCTTGACCTGGACCCGTAGCGAGGAAGTTTGGCATTCTGTCGAGATGCCATCAGATCCAATTCCGGTTTGCCCCATTGATGAATCAATAATGCAAATACCTCCGGATGGAGTTCCCACTCCCCCGGATGAAAAGTCTGACAACTTAGAAAATCCGCCTCCCAGTTCTCTACTCCTGGGATATAGATTGCTGATAGATGGCAAGAGTGAATCTCTGCCCATCGGATTATCTTTGATACCTCTATCATTGCAAGAGAACTTCTTGTTCCCCCTGATGATTGATATATGCTACAGTCATGACATTGGCCGACTGGAATCTTATGAACTTGGTCAGTGCCAGCTGAGGCCACGCCTGAAGCGCATTGAATATTGCTCTCAGTTCCAGAATATTGATTGGCAACTGAGACTCTGTTGGAGTCCAAGTTCCCTGAGCCTTCAGGGAATTCCAGACTGCACCCCAGCCCAAGAGGCTGGCGTCCGTTGTCACGATTACCCATGCTGGCCTGCGGAAGCACATTCCCTGAGACAGATGATCCTGGGACAACCACCAAAGAAGAGAGTCTCTGGTCTCTTGATCCAGATTTATCTGAGGAGATAAATTCGCATAATCCCCATTCCACTGTCTGAGCATGCACAGTTGCAGTGGCCTGAGATGAAAGCGAGCAAACAGGACGATGTCCATCGCTGCTACCATTAATCCAATGACCTTCATACACTGCGCCACTGATGGCAGAGGAATGGACTGAAGAGCTCGGCAAGTATTTAGAATCTTTGATTTTCTGACCTCCATCAGGAATATTTTCATGTCTACCGAGTCTATCAGAGTTCCTAAGAATGGAACTCTCATTTGTGGAACAAGTGAACTCTTTTCTATATTCACTTTCCAACCGTGAGTTCTTAGAAATGACAGCATGATGTCTGTGTGAGATTTGGTTAGATGATAAGTTGACGCCTGAACCAAAATATCGTCCAGATAGGGCGCCACTGCTATACCCCACGGCCTGAGGACCACTAGAAGGGACCCTAGCACCTTTGTGAAGATTCTGGGAGCTGTGGCCAACCCAAAGGGAAGGGCCACGAACAGATAATGCTTTTCCAAAAAAGCAAACCTTAGAAACTGATGATGATCCTTGTGGATAGGAATGTGAAGGTACGCATCCTTTAGGTCCACGGTGGTCATGTATTGACCCTCCTGGATCATTGATAAGATTGTTCGTATAGTCTCCATCTTGAACGATGGGACTCTGAGAAATTTGTTCAGAAGCTTTAAATCCAAAATAGGTCTGAAAGTTCCCTCTTTTTTGGGAACCACAAAAAGGTTTGAGTAAAACCCCTGTCCCTGTTCCAGTTTTGGAACTGGACAAATTACTCCCATGGAATAGAGGTCTTTTACACAGTGTAAGAACGCCTCTCTTTTTGTCTGGTCTACAGACAAACGTGAAAGATGAAATCTCCCTCTTGGGGGAAAATTTTTGAATTCCAGTTGATACCCCTGGGTCACAATTTCTAATGCCCAGGAATCCTGCACATCCCTTGCCCAAGCCTGAGCAAAGAGAGAAAGTCTGCCCCCTACTAGATCCGGTCCCGGATCGGGGGCTGGCCCTTCATGCTGTTTTTGTAGCAGCAGCTGGCTTTTTGGCTTGTTTACCCTTATTCCAGGTCTGATTAGGTCTCCAGACAGACTTGGACTGAGCAAAATTTCCTTCCTGCTTATTGGTGGAAGGGGATGCAGAGGGTACTAAAAATTATTTTAGAGGAACGAAAATTATTTTGTTTACCCTTCCTAAGAGGTATATCTTGAGGTAGAGCATGGCCTTTACCTCCAGTAATGTCCGCAATGATTTCCTTCAATTCAGGGCCAAACAGAGTCTTACCCTTGAAAGGAATAGTTAACAGTTTAGACTTTAATGATACATCAGCAGACCATGATTTTAACCATAGCGCTCTGCGCGCCAATATTGCAAAACCTGAGAGTAGTTGACATAACTGTAGCTATATCTTGCAAAGTAAAAGAATTAGACGCACTAGATGTACTAGGTGTCACTTGTGTGGGTGTTAAAGGTTGGGACACTTGAGGAAAATTACATGGCATATCCTGATTCTCTTCAGACTGAGAATCATCCTTAGACATACTTTCATGTTCTAAAATATGTTCCTTACATTGTAAGGCTCTATCAGTACAAGAGGTACACAATGTAAGATGGGGGTTCCACAATGGCTTCTAAACATATAGAACAATGAGTTTCCTCAATGTCAGACATGTTGAACAAAGTAGTAATAACCACAACAGTTGATAAATACTTTATTTGTTGACAAAAACAATTTTGCAAAAAAAAACAAGTACTGTGCCTTTAAGAAATAAAAGCACACAATTTTTCCCCAAACACGCTTAAAAACATCTATGAACGTTTAAAACCTATGTATGGATATATAAGGTTGCCAAAAAATATTGCATCCACATGCAAAGATTGAATTTACTCTCTACAGGAACATTAATTAAAACAAATAATAAAATTTTCTAAATAATGACCCCTGCACCTCGCCACAGCTCTGCTGTGGCGCCTACCTGCCCCCAGAGAACTGCCAAATGAATCAACACCAATCCGGATAGTGTAAAACACAGATAGGGCCCAACCAGAGCTAATGTCTGCTGTCTCCTTCAGAGTAAACTGCGCATCTGAGGCGCGAAAATAGGCCCCGCCCACAATGGACGTCGCACTAAGAAATTCAACTACCGCATTGGGAAGCGGTTATAAACAGCCAAGTGGTCCCCAAACGTCTACACACAAAATAAAATCTCTTTTACTGTTGTCCTTATAAATAAACTTATGGAAAAAAGGTCCCAGTGTCGATGTATATGCTGCTTATGAAATGTGCTGCAATAATGTAAGAAAGAAAAAAACACCCAGTAGGACAGTAACTCCCCTTTACATTTAGGACTACTGCTTACCCTGTTCCCATTATAAGGAACCAAATACAGCCAATTCTGATATACAAAGTTTCCTCAGAAAAATTAGGTTGACACATACCTCAAATGCTGCTTATTGCATGAGACCATCCTCCACACTGAAGAGTTTCCTTCATATTACCTTCAGATCTGTGGGAACCATAACTGACCTTAGTAACTGCTGCTAAGATCATCAATTTCAGGGAGAAATCTTCTTCATATCTTCCCTGAGCAAAATAGTACTCACCGGTACCATTTAAAAATAAAAAACTTCTTGATTGGAGAAATTAAAACTATCATTTAATCACCACTATCAATTTACCCTTCCTATTACTAGCACAGGCAAAGAGAATGACTGGGGGGAGGAGTTAGGGGAGGAGCTATGTAACAGCTCTGCTGTGGTGCTCTTTGCCACTTCCTGTTAGCAGGATGTTAATATCCCACAAGTAAGGATGAAACCCGTGGACTCTGCATATCTTGTAAAAGAAAAACCTATTAACCCCTAATCTGCCACCCACCTACATGGGTACTACTATAATAAACCTATTAACCCCTAAATCGCTGGCCCCCCACATCGCCAACACTATAATAAAGTATTAACCCTAAACCACCAGTCCCCCACATCTAATAAACTAAACCTATTAACCCCTAAACCGCCGGCCCCCACATTGCAAAACACTAAATTAAACTATTAACCCCTAAACCTAACACCTACTCAGGGACCGTCTAGTCAAAATTAAACTTTCATGATTCAGATAGGGCATGCAATTGTAAACAACTTTCTAATTTACTTTTATCATCAAATTTGCTTTGTTCCCTTGGTGGTATTTTGAAAAGCTAAACTTAGGTAGCCTCAAACTAATTTCTTAACCGTTGAAAACCGCCTTCTAGCTCAGAGCATTTTGAAAGTTTTTCACAGTTAGACAGTGCTAATTCATGTGTGTCATATAGATAACATTGTGCTCACTCACGTGGAGTTATTTAGGAGTGTGCACTGGTTGGCTAAACTGCATATCTGTCAAAAGCACTGAGATAAGGGGGCAGTCTGCAGATGCTTAGATACAAGGTAATCACAGAGGTAAAAAGTATATTAATATAAACATGTTGGTTATGCAAAACTGGCGAATGGGTAATAAAGGGATTATTTTTATTTTTAAACAAAACATATTCTGGTGTAGACTGTCCCTTTAAGATCCCTCCCTTTTATTAATATAACATGACTTCCTGAGAAAATTAAAAATAATATTGAATTCAGAGGGCCTATTGTTGCATGTTAGAAAATTTCTAAAATGTGGGGTAACTTGGATATAAGCACAAAACTTATTCCTTTACGAGGCAACCTAGATTGTATACCTGGATTGACAGGGAGGACCTTACATTCAAAGGGAGGCACAGTTCTTAATCGCGGTAGGGCAAGTATTTGATATTAATATCAAATGCATATTAACTTCTGCCCAATTAAAGGAGAAATGCAATTCTCCACAACAACATTGCTTTGCTTACTTTCAAATTTGACATTATATCAACAAGCTTATTAGACGAAAAACAACCATTTGGGAAATGCCCCACTTTATATTAATTGGGCAAAAAAAGTATTGTTCTATATCCTTAATGTAAGACAATGGTGGAGGCAAAATCTGATATTGCTCTTGATAAAGTGATTCAACAATGGAATAGGGGGGAGCAACTGGCTCTAACAAGGAGACCATTATACATAGTTTTGAGAGTGCCTCTGCAACTATCTCAGTTGACCTTTGTGGGACTCAATATAAATAAATACATAGGTCCTCTAGTATCCTGAGGCAATGTTCAAATCCAATGACGAATGGGCGAATTCGGCTACAAATGTCTGTCAAAAATGTTTATCTCCTTATCCTTCCTTTGCTCACCTGTTATGGAACTGCCCTAAAGTGAGATTTTGGAAGAAAAAAAAAAAAAAAAAAAAGTGTATTGGATTTTAACAAAACAGCATATTTGTCTCCCTTGGGAAAAGGCCCTTTTGCTGGTTGATGGTGAAAGAGCAGTGAGCAAGAGTAAATTGATTAATAATATAGCGTTGTTGGCAAGGAAGCTTAGTTTATCATTATGGTTGAGGAAGCCACTCCCCACATTAAAAGTGCTTAATCTCAAACTGAATTTTTCCTTTATCATTTATCCTTACTTTATCCTTTTGCATATAAGGTCAGCAGGTGGCTACATTTGCTACTTATATTCTAGAAGAGCAATTGAGGGGTAAAAAGTGCTTCCATGAAGTCTGCTGTACAGACCCAGTACTCACTTGTATCCTGTGTATACCTTTGCCCCCACTGTTCTGTAAAAAAACAGATCTGATTTAAAAAGCCTATGATGTATTTATGTTTCAAAGGTTGAAGGTTTGTATTGGTTTGATGATTGAGTTTTAGACATGTGCAATTAGTTTCAATCAGAATTTCTGAATCGGCACCATAACTGAAATCCCGAAAAATTCCAAAAACAGATAAATCAGTTTTTCGAATTTTCTGATCCATTCTTATTCATTCTAACTAATCTATTCAAAACCACCGTCCCCCCACATCGCCAACACTAAATAAAACACTATATAAAGCTATTAACCCCTAAACTGCCGTCCCCCCACATCGCCAACTCTAAACCTATTAACCTCTAAACTGCCGTCCCCTCACAAGGCCAACACTAAATAAACCTATTTTAGTGTTTATTATTTTCTGTAATTGAAGTTTTTAATTTTTTTTTGTAATGTTAGATTTTATAATTTTTAGAAGTTAGTTTTTTTTGTTTTTTAAACAAGTAATGTTAGTTTTTTTTAGTTTAGCTTAGGTTTTATTTTTATTTCACAGGTAAGTTTGTATTTATTTTAACTAGATAGTTAGTAATATTGTAACTTAATTTAGGTCAATTTTAATTATGTTATTGTTAGGGGGTGTTAGGTTTAGAGGTTAATAGTTTAAATTTAGGTAGTTGCGATCTGGAGGGGACGGCGGTTTAGAGGTTAATAATTTTATTTAGTGTTTGTGATGTGGGGGGACGGCGGTTTAGGGGTTAATAGTTTTATTTAGGAAGTCACCCTTGTGGGGGGGATGGCGGTTTAGGGGTTAATAGGGTTATTTAGTGCTGGTGATGTGGGGAATGGCGGTTTAGGGGTTAATAGGTTTATTTAGTGTTGGCGATGTGGGGGAATAGTGGTTTAGAGGTTAATAGGTTTAGTTAGTGTTGGCAATGTGGGGGGAACGGTGGTTTAAAGGTTTTATTTAGTTTTGGCGATGTGGGGGGGGGGCGGTGGTTTAGATCATTTGGCTTTGGCATATTCCTTATGTTAAGTTAAATCGTTTAGTTTTGCTATTCATCATTAAAATTTTCTCTTTGCATGTCCATCACTTTTGCTACCCATATCATACATCCATGTCTAATCATTGTGATATATATATAATATGATGTAAGCAAAGCTAATTTGTATACTTGTATTGTACATGTTGGTGAATAGGGTTCCAAGGGTATGTCTGAACTCTCTCACAACATTTGTGAAATTATGTAAGCATTTTGAACAAGCTGGTCTGATTTATCTTGCCAGTTGTATGCAGGTGCAGTTTGGTGAACATTCACAATTAATTTATTTTAACTAAAAGGAAAGTAATATTTATTAAAATAGAGACAAAATCAAGTTAAATTGTAGTGAAAACATTTGAGTTTAATTTGTTAATGAAATATTGTATCCCAGAAAGCTTATTTAGCTTCTATGGAAGGCATCTCTCATCTCTCTGGGACGTTAAGGTCTTGCCCTTTTTCGTAGAAAATTCAGTGAGTTCAGTCTCTGTGAATTCTGCATGATATTTCTCTCCAAACCTGGCCCATAGAAACTAATGAAGCTCTCTGTGAAACTGAAGCTGATAGTTTTTCAGTTTTATTTTAAATATAAGAAATGCAAAGTGAAATGTAATTTGTAGAAGATCTACATAAATATACAAAGCATTGTATATTCGTAATTTGTTAAAGTTACACAGAAACTATGAAAGGATAATTAGAATTAGTAAAATCACAATTCTATCTACACTGCTGTATACATAATAAAATACAAAATAGAAAGTGCAAGTTTATGTAATAAAATGTAGTCTGAAGAGTAAAGTAATCTAAAATACAAAGCACAAAGTATAAGTGCAGCAGAACTATCATGTCATGCAGTGCTTTACTGCATTGGGATTGTCTCTCCTGCACATATAGAAATGCAGGGAACATCCCTTGGAGAAGTATTTCCAAAATCTGCCTTTTAAGAATTTCACTTCATTTCCTTATGTGCATAGTTCATATAGACAATGTAATCAATTCATATAGGCAATGATATCAATCAATCCAATATCTCTAACATTAGTATATTGGTGAATTCATAGTTTACCAAATCTAGATACAAACATACGTCTCTTAAAAGTAAGTCTCTGTACAAGCATCCGTTATATAATCCACCAACCCAGATGAATTCAAATGACAACTTTTTTGCTGAATCGTAGAAATCACTTGATGCTTATACGGTATAGCACAAAAAGATTAGTCTATTCCACCAACCCTTTTTAATGTTGTTGTTGCCGGATCCAATTTCCAGACTTCTTGCACTCTCCTTGCAATGCCGCTTCCTAGAGTCCACCCCAGCCGTTTAAGCCAGACTGGAAACCTCGGCGGCTTGCTTATTGGAGATGCTTCTGAAGTCTCTTCCGGTTTTCCCTCTGGGGTATGGTAGCCTTCGTAGGACAAACGAACAAATTCTGCAATGCGTTTCAACGACCCTTGTCGTCTTTTTCAAGTAGTTATGGTTAATGGCTGTTCGCTGTCCTCCTTTTGTACACCTGATTCCGGATTTTCTCCTTCTTGATTGGCTCTTGTAACGGCCATCTTTTCTGTGAAGTTTATGATGCTGTATCCCTTAAAGAGATATTTGTTGGATAGTTGTTCAGATCTTTTTACATTCTCAATTTTAAATACGGATTAAAGTAAATAGATAGAGTTTTTTAAAACCCACAATGGTTTATACTCTCTAATATAAATTTCAACTATAGTTTCTTATAGTTATGCAGAGGCAAAATTGGAAGATAATTATTTTAGCATGATTGTATAGGTTAAACACATAGATAAAACCACATAGATAAAATATTGTTTAATTAGTTTTTCTTTTACAAAAATATTTTTTTTTAAAAAACATTTTTCATTAACCCCTTAATGACCACAGCACTTTTCCATTTTCTGTCTGTTTGGGACCAAGGCTATTTTTACATTTTTGCGGTGTTTGTGTTTAGCTATAATTTTCCTCTTACTCATTTACTGTACCCACACATATTATATACCGTTTTTCTCGCCATTAAATGGACTTTCTAAAGATACCATTATTTTCATCATATCTTATAATGTACTATAAAAAAAAATATAAAATATGAGGAAAAAATGGAAAAAAACACACTTTTTCTAACTATGACCCCCAAAATCTGTTACACATCTACAACCACCAAAAAACACCTATGCTAAATAGTTTCTAAATTTTGTCCTGAGTTTAGAAATACCCAATGTTTACATGTTCTTTGCTTTTTTTGTAAGTTATAGGGCCATAAATACAAGTAGCACTTTGCTATTTCCAAACCATTATTTTTCAAAATTAGCGCTAGTTACATTAGAACACTAATATCTTTCAGGAATCTCTGAATATCCATTGACATGTATATATTTTTTTTTAGTAGACATCCCAAAGTATTCATCTAGGCCCATTTTGGTATATTTCATGCCACCATTTCACCGCCAAATGCGATTAAATACAAAAAATCGTTCACTTTTTTACTAATTTTTTCACAAACTTTTGGTTTCTCACTGAAATTATTTACAAACAGCTTGTGCAATTATGGCTTAAATGGTTGTAAATTCTTCTCTTGGATCCCCTTTGTTCAGAAATAGCAGACATATATGGCTTTGGCGTTGCTTTTTAGTAATTAGAAGGCTGCTAAATGCCACTGCGCACTACACGTGTATTATGAAGGGGTTAATTATGGAGCATGTAGGGAGCTTATAGGGATAATTTTAGCTTTAGTGTAGTGTAGTAGACAACCCCAAGTATTGATCTAGGCCAATTTTGGTATATTTCATGCCACCATTTCACCGCCAAATGCGATCAAATTAAAAAAAAACGTTCAATTTTTCACAATTTTAGGTTTCTCACTGAAATCATTTACAAACAGCTTGTGCAATTATGGCACAAATGGTTGTAAATGCTTCTCTGGGATCCCCTTTGTTCAGAAATAGCAGACATATATGGCTTTGGCGTTGCTTTTTGGTAATTAGAAGGCCGCCAAATGCCGCTGCATTTCACACGTGTATTATGGCTAGCAGTGAAGGGGTTAATTATGTAGATTGTAGGGAGCTTGCAGGGTTAATTTTAGCTTTAGTGTAGAGCTCAGCCTCCCACCTGAAACATGAGACCCCCTGATCCCTCCCAAACAGCTCTCTTCCCTCCCCCACCCCACAATTGTCCCCGCCATCTTAAGTACTGGCAGAAACTCTGCCACTACTAAAATAAAAGTTATATTTGGGCTTTTTGTGTGTTTTTTTATAGCATATTTACATATGCTGCTGTGTAGGATCCCCCCTTAGCTCCCAGCCTCACTGATCCCCCACCAAACAGCTCTCTAACCCTCCCCCTCTGCCTTAATGGGCGCCATCTTGGGTACTGGCAGCTGTCTGCCAGTACCCAGTTAAGTAAAAAAATATGCCTTTTTTTAAAAAAAAATGCCCTTTTCTGTAGTGTAGCTTCCCCCCCCCCCAAGATCAACCCCCCACCCCTTCCATATCCCTTAGCTGTTTATTTACAGCTTTTAAAACTTTTTATTTTTTCACTTTTTTCAGTTATTTTTCTGTAGTGTAGCGGTTCCCTCCCGCTCCCGCCCCGTGCACACGCCTGCCCGCCGCCCCCCGTGCACGCGTGCGCTCCCATGCGCGCTCCCGCCCATCCCGCCCCCGATCCCGCCCCCCTCCACTCCAATCGGCGCATCGATGGCTGCCCACCCGCCTCCCAGACTTGCTCCCACCCACCAACGATACCGGCCACCGATGTCCGGTGCAGAGAGGGCCACAGAGTGGCTCTCTCTGCATCGGATGGCCAAGGGGGGTTATTGCAGGATGCCTCCATATCGAGGCATCACTGCAATAACCGGAAAGCAGCTGGAAGCGAGCAGGATCGCTTCCAGCTGCTTTCCAGACCAAGGACGTACGCCACACGTCCTCGGTCATTAACTGTATTTTTTTTGAGGACGTGTGGCGTACGTCCTTGGTCATTAAGGGGTTAAAACATCATATTGCAGCATGTATATAGAACAGTCTTCCTACTAAAAGGTTATATACTAAGCTTAGAAAAATTCTAAACTTTTAAAAAAATTCTAAAAAAAATCTAAAAAAAAGTTTTTTTTTAAAAAACTATTTTTTTCCTAAAAAAATGCAGATAGTTCTAATTCTAAATGCAAACCATTTGGGGTTAGGGTATCTAATTCAAAGATCCACTTAACCTCAAGCTTTAGTAGATTCTTATGTGTATTTCCTCCTTCCCAGTTTTTTTCTAGTTTGGCTATTTCAGTATAAAGTAAAATGTTTTAGATTGCATTTATTACAGTTTTTGAAGTGTATGGGGACGGGGAGATCTTTATTTCTGTCCTTATCTGCATTTTCTATTGACAGAATATGCTCCCTTATTCTTTCCCTTACTGGCCTTTCTGACTCACCTATATACTGTTTGCCACATTTGCATTCTATCAGATATACTACATTTCGATCAATATATCTGATCACATTATTGATTTTATATTCTTTACCTTTAAAATGTGTACTTTTTTCTAATGTCTGCACGTTTTGCATGCTAAGCATGGGAAGAAACCCTGTAATTTGTTACTCCAAAGGTCTTTTTCAATTAAGCTATTATTTTTCCTTTTCAATTCAGTGGGTGCTAATATTTTCTTTAAATTATCAGCCTTTCTATATACAATTCTAGGTTTTTCTGGTAAAATCTGGCCCAACCTATCATCCTGTAGTAGGACCCCCAATGTTTCCTAATAATTTTTTCTACTATTTTATGACTTCCACTGTATTGTGTAGTAAAGGGGATATTCACTAGTTGCTCATCTTTTGTATTTTAACTTTGTATATTGAAAATTATATCTCTATCTTTCTCCCCATCTCTCTTCTTGTTGTTTCTATATCCTCTTTTTTTTATACCCTCTTGACAAATTTGTTACTTAATATCTCTGATTGCAACACATAATCTTCCTGTCTGTTACAATTTCTTTTAATAAAGGGACAGTTTACTCAAAAATGTTCTCCCCTTTAATTTGTTCCCAATGATCCACTTTACCTGCTGGAGTGTATTAAATTGTTTACAAGTATTTCCATTACCTTTATTTTGTCATTTGAAATAGTTGATTTAGCCGGTGGTATCCCCACCCATCCTGAAAGTTTTTTGCCTCAAGGCCAAGCTGTGTTAACACAGCCAGTAGAAGAAATTACACTTTCAGTGGGTTATAGTAGAGATAAGGTAATAACATTTTAATTTTCCATTGTTCTCTTCAAGTACTGGTGATTGGTTTATGGACAGATATAAGATAAAGAAGCATGTACATGTACACAATGTGATAAAGTAATGAGATCTGATTATACCTACAAGCTCAACCCATTTTATTAGATTGTGGCTTCAAAACACAAAATCAGCTACTTCATATACACAAAAAAACCTTAAAAAAGAAAATCTCATACATTTTATACTCTGCAACTGGTAAAACAAGTAATTGGAAACACATTAAGGGAAAAACAATTTTATAGTATACTGTCCCTTTAAGTCTTAGGAACAGTCCGCTTCCATCTTTCCAGTTGACAGCTAGATGCTTCTATAAAATTATTTGCATCAACAGGTTTGAAGTGGGTCCTCGTATTTAAAATACCATTACAAACAAAGATCTCTAAATCCAGGAAAACAATACTTTCTTGACTAGATTTACAGGTAAACTTTAGGTACTTGTTAAAAAACTCCATAAAGGATGCATGATTTCCATTCCAAATCATAAAAATATCATCTATGTACCTTCTATAGAGTACCAATTTCGCCCCCTGCCCAGCTCCTTCCAAAAACTTGGATTCCTAGTATCCTATAAAAAGATTTGCATAGCTGGGGGTGAATTTGGTACCCATAGCCGTACCACAAATTTGTTCATAGAATTTGTTTTCAAAAAGAAAAAAATATATATTTAAAATGAAAACAAAGGCTTTTAATAGAACATTGGATTGTTCTTTGTTCATGGTGGTATCAAGATCCAAAAAATAACACTGCTTTTATCCCATCTACGTGTTTAATACATGTATATAATAAAGTTATGTCACATGTTATTAAAAGCATGTTTTCTTGCCATTCACAATTTTTAATGACATTTAGTACTTGTGAATCACTAAGATAAGAAGAGTCTATCCCTGATATAATCCGGCATCCTGGTGGGTTGGTAATGGACTTTTGAATTTTTTGTAAAATATAAAACAGTGGTATCTTAGGAAATAAAGGTAGTAAATAATTAAATTCCTTTTCATTTAAAATTCCTTTTTCTTTAGCGTCTTTCAAAATGATTTTTAATTCAAAATTAAAAAAGCTAGTTGGAATTCTTATACACTGTTTATATGTGTCTGTGTCATTCACTAGTGTTGTACAAATGTTTAAATAACTATCCCACCCTCCTTGTCCGCTGATCTAAAGACTATATCCTTGTTTTCTTCTAGACTCATTAAATCTTTTTTTTTTTTTGTCAGATTAAATTTTTTATTGCCACTATTATTTTTCCCATTTTTTTTATATCCTTAAAGAGACACTAAACCTACCTGGTACATTACACCTTATAGACAAATTAGGCTGAACTAATAATCCTCTATGTTTGAGAGGTTGCCAAGCAGTTGGGAAGGCGTCACATTTATGGTGCCCTTTGACACAATCATACTGGTTCAAATTTTAGAGAAATAGGAAACGTTATCAATACCACTATCCCCTTTACTCATATTCCTGCTATTCAATCAACCAATATGATAACACATCTGAAATTATTCCACATTATGCTATACACCTTATCCCTTTTTTTAAAAGCAAATAGACACCTCATTTGGGAAACTGGAGAGATAAGGTCACTACTATCTTAAAACTTGAATGATATATATATATATACACACACACACGTGATCACCAACTAGTTTATTATACCTCTGTATATAGCCATATCTATTTAGAATCAGAAAAGGCCCACATGTAACTAATTTTATATTACTAAAAAGAATGGTAAATTGAACATCTATCATTTAGTTATCTTACATTTAAGTATGAATATGGGAGTACTTATTTTTGTTTGTCATATATTCAGCCAAAATGAGGTCATATAAATGATTATGTGCAACTGGATACCATTTTTGTTTGTACCATCTTGATTGTTGCCGCTGATGAAATAGTGGTGATTAAAGTTTGACCGTATACAAAATAGTTGAGTACACAGGTTTGTTATATGACATAATACAGTAAACTTTAGTGAATGTACTCCAACTGCAGACCAGAAGAGAAAGCAGATGGTGAGGTCACAAGAACATCCAAGAATTTAAACAAATACATTCTACAAATTATTTGTGACTGTGGATAAGCCATGGACACAACACAAGCACATTCCAAATAGTAGAAGCATCCTGGCTCTCCCCTCCCCTTTGTTGCCTCTAAGGAAGTGCGGGCACGGTTATAATGTGTTTTGGGATGCAGAGGGAATTTTGGTGATTGACTTCTTGCTGTGTGGAAACACAACAACAGATGACTACTATGCTAGTTTAAAGGGGCATGAAATGTTTTTAAAAAGTTTCCAATTTACTTCTATTATCAAATTTGCTTTGTTCTCATGTTATACTTTGTTGAAGACATATCTAGATAGGTAGCATGCACATGCCTGAAGCACTACATGACAGGGAATAGTGCTGCCATCTAGTGCTCTTGCTAATGTATAACATTGTTGTAAAACTGCTGCTATATAGTGCTGCCAACACATGCACACTCCTGAATGTACCTTCCTGCTTTTTAACAAAGGATAAAAAGAAAACAAAGACAAATGTATAATAGAAGTAAAATGGAAAGTTGTTAAAAATTGCATGTTCTATTTGAATCACTAAAGAATTTTTTTGAGTTTTATGTCCTTTTAACTGGAAAATGATTAAAAACAATGAAATAGACAAGACATGGCAGGGTGAGACAGAGTTTCTGTTTGCTATGGCTGCCTCTGCTAAACTTGTATTTGAATTGCTGGATCCCCGCCATAGTCACTAGAGATGCGCATTCGACAGCTTTGTTCATTGCCGAATTTGGAAGCAGGAGGATATATTTTTGGTTATGACTCTTTTCAGAGCAGAATATCCTCTTTTACAAGTGAAACACACTGTGCAAAACCACAGTCAATGGAACTGCCGAATGCACCTCTCTAATATTCATCAGACCTTGTTCTCAGTGACTACTACATGTACCCATGTTGTGACTACAAGTAGCCCAGCTGTTGTTTACTGGCTGGACAGTCAAGAATTAACTTTTTTTGTAAGGCATAACGATGTTTCAACATCTTTTGCAGAGGTTTATCAAGTTGTAGGTTACAGTAAAAAAAAAGGATCTAAGCGTTTTCTTGATCTACCCTCATAATATGGGGTAGCAAACTTAAGGCACATGTGCCAAAGGTTGTATACAAAGACTTTTTAAATGTACACCAGTCCTGGGTTGCACATGGAAAACTACAACTACCAACATGATGTGGCACTTGCCAACTCAGCAAATATTAAATGAACATGGCAAGCCTATAATAATTCAGGGAATGTAGACAATGGCAGCAGTGTGCTTAGCTTTCGGAAAGCCTATATCATCTGTTGACCATAAATAAATAAATATATAAATACATTTATGTATATATGTAAAGCATTTATGAGGCATAAACCCTTAAAAAAAATTTCAACAAATAATTTTAGGGCACCTACAGTTGAGAAGACAAATCGTAGTTTGATGAAAAACCTTTTGCTGTCTACCATTGTATTCCTAATCCCAATTGAAATGCAGTTTCAAGCCTCAAGCTCAGTTTTGATGCCAACATCATAGAGAGCCACTGTTGCTAGAAAGATTTATGTTGCAGATTACTTTTCTCTTTTTTGTTAAAAAAAAGTATAATTTAACATGAAGTTTAAAGTAGCTTAAAACTACAACTATTATTATATAAAGAAACTTTTTAAGGCTTATATTTAGCCTTTATACTTATAGCCCAAAAAGTTTGAAGCCATGGTTTATCTTTTTTATAATGTGTTCTCATATTTTATTTAAATGTTTTTTTTGCCCTGAGAATTAACTAAAGTATTTTTAAATAGTCTAAAGACAATATGAATTCTCTCATCTATTCTATAAAGAAAAAAAATCTAGATCTCTAATCCTATTTTTCCATTTACCAGCCAGTGTGTATTCCAGTAAATGCCCAGATGATGTGAACTTTTTCACGTTGCTAAATTCCTTTGTTGCTCAATGATGTTTTTGGCAAAGAAGTGACTGTTCATTTTATTAAACTATTTGAAATATGTGACGAAAATAAACAGAAAACTCAGATATGAGATATGAAATATTGCTGATGAGTGGTTTTGTTTAAACAGGATCAGCAAACTCTAAGGAAACTTATTTACTGCCGAAATTGAGTAGACATTTAAAAAAAAAAATATATATATTATATATATATATATATATATATATATATATATATATATATACTGAAGAATAAAGGAAAAAAGCAGAAAACCACTCTCTCTTGACTCTTTTCACATGAATCTGTAACATTTTTAAAAATACTTTATAAATGGGAAAACAGAATTTATGCTTACCTGATAAATTACTTTCTCCAACGGTGTGTCCGGTCCACGGCGTCATCCTTACTTGTGGGATATTCTCTTCCCCAACAGGAAATGGCAAAGAGTCCCAGCAAAGCTGGTCACATGATCCCTCCTAGGCTCCGCCCACCCCAGTCATTCGACCGACGGACAGGAGGAAATATGTATAGGAGAAACCATATGATACCGTGGTGACTGTAGTTAGAGAAAATAATTCATCAGACCTGATTAAAAAACCAGGGCGGGCCGTGGACCGGACACACCGTTGGAGAAAGTAATTTATCAGGTAAGCATAAATTCTGTTTTCTCCAACATTGGTGTGTCCGGTCCACGGCGTCATCCTTACTTGTGGGAACCAATACCAAAGCTTTAGGACACGGATGAAGGGAGGGAGCAAATCAGGTCACCTAAACGGAAGGCACCACAGCTTGCAAAACCTTTCTCCCAAAAATAGCCTCCGAAGAAGCAAAAGTATCAAATTTGTAAAATTTGGCAAAAGTGTGCAGTGAAGACCAAGTCGCTGCCTTACATATCTGGTCAACAGAAGCCTCGTTCTTGAAGGCCCATGTGGAAGCCACAGCCCTAGTGGAGTGAGCTGTGATTCTTTCAGGAGGCTGCCGTCCGGCAGTCTCATAAGCCAAACGGATAATGCTTTTAAGCCAAAAGGAAAGAGGTAGAAGTCGCTTTTTGACCTCTCCTTTTACCAGAATAAACAACAAACAAGGAAGATGTTTGTCTGAAATCTTTAGTAGCCTCTAAATAGAACTTTAGAGCACGGACAACGTCCAAATTGTGTAACAAACGTTCCTTCTTTGAAACTGGATTCGGACACAAAGAAGGTACAACTATCTCCTGGTTAATATTTTTGTTAGAAACAACTTTAGGAAGAAAACCAGGCTTAGTACGCAAAACCACCTTATCTGCATGGAACACCAGATAAGGAGGAGAACACTGCAGAGCAGATAACTCTGAAACTCTTCTAGCAGAAGAAATTGCAACCAAAAACAAAACTTTCAAAGATAGTAACTTAATATCTATGGAATGTAAGGGTTCAAACGGAACCCCTTGAAGAACTGAAAGAACTAGATTTAGACTCCAGGGAGGAGTCAAAGGTCTGTAAACAGGCTTGATCCTAACCAGAGCCTGAACAAATGCTTGAACATCTGGCACAGCTGCCAGTCTTTTGTGTAGTAAGACAGATAAAGCAGAGATCTGTCCCTTTAGAGAACTTGCAGATAATCCTTTCTCCAAACCTTCTTGAAGAAAGGAGAGAATCTTAGGAATTTTTATCTTATTCCATGGGAATCCTTTGGATTCACACCAACAGATATATTTTTTCCATATTTTATGGTAAATTTTTCTAGTTACAGGTTTTCTGGCCTGAACCAGAGTATCTATCACCGAATCTGAAAACCCACGCTTTGATAGAATCAAGCGTTCAATCTCCAAGCCGTCAGTTGGAGGGAGACCAGATTTGGGTGTTCGAATGGACCTTGAACAAGAAGGTCCTGTCTCAAAGGTAGCTTCCATGGTGGAGCCGATGACATATTCACCAGGTCTGCATACCAAGTCCTGCGTGGCCACGCAGGAGCTATCAAGATCACCGAGGCCCTCTCCTGATTGATCCTGGCTACCAGCCTGGGAATGAGAGGAAACGGTGGGAATACGTAAGCTAGGTTGAAAGTCCAAGGTGCTACTAGTGCGTCTACTAGGGTCGCCCTGGGATCCCTGGATCTGGACCCGTAGCAAGGAACCTTGAAGTTCTGACGAGACGCCATCAGATCCATGTCTGGAATGCCCCATAATTGAGTTATTTGGGCAAAGATTTCAGGATGGAGTTCCCACTCCCCCGGATGAAATGTCTGACGACGATGAAATGTCCGCTTCCCAATTTTCCACTCCTGGGATGTGGATCGCAGACAAGTGGCAGGAGTGATCCTCCGCCCATTGAATTATTTTGGTCACTTCTTTCATCGCCAGGGAACTCTTTGTTCCCCCTTGATGATTGATATAAGCAACAGTCGTCATGTTGTCTGATTGGAACCTTATGAATTTGGCCTTTGTTAGTTGAGGCCAAGCTCTGAGAGCATTGAATATCGCTCTCAGTTCCAGAATGTTTATCGGGAGAAGAGACTCTTCCCGAGACCATAGACCCTGAGCTTTCAGGGATTCCCAGACCGCACCCCAGCCCACTAGACTGGCGTCGGTCGTGACAATGACCCACTCTGGCCTGCGGAAGCTCATTCCCTGGGACAGATGGTCCAGGGTCAGCCACCAACGGAGTGAATCTCTGGTCTTTTGATCTACTTGAATCATTGGAGACAAGTCTGTAAAATCCCCATTCCACTGTTTGAGCATGCACAGTTGTAATGGTTAGAAGTTTTGATTTTCTGACCTCTGTCAGAAAAATCCTCATTTCTAAGGAATCTATTATTGTTCCCAAGAAGGGAACTCTTGTAGACGGGGACAGAGAACTCTTTTCTTTGTTCACCTTCCATCCGTGAGATGTGAGAAAGGCTAGAACGATGTCCGTATGAGCCTTTGCCTTTGACAGGGACGACGCTTGTATTAGAATGTCGTCCAAGTAAGGTACTACTGCAATGCCCCTTGGTCTTAGAACCGCTAGAAGGGACCCTAGCACCTTTGTGAAAATCCTTGGAGCAGTGGCTAATCCGAATGGAAGAGCCACAAACTGGTAATGTTTGTCCAGAAAAGCGAACCTTAGGAACTGATGATGTTCCTTGTGGATAGGGATATGTAGGTACGCATCCTTTAGATCCACGGTAGTCATAAATTGACTTTCCTGGATGGTGGGTAGAATCGTTAGAATAGTTTCCATTTTGAATGAAGGTACCCTGAGAAATTTGTTTAGGATCTTCAAATCCAAAATTGGTCTGAACGTTCCCTCTTTTTTGGGAACTACGAACAGATTGGAATAAAATCCCATTCCTTGTTCCTTTATTGGAACTGGGTGTATCACTCCCATCTTTAACAGGTCTTCTACACAATGTAAGAATGCCTGTCTCTTTATTTGGTTTGAGGATAAGTGAGACTTGTGGAACCTTCCCCTTGGGGGTAGTTCCTTGAATTCCAGGAGATAACCTTGAGAAACTATTTCTAGCGCCCAAGGATCCTGAACATCTCTTGCCCAAGTCTGAGCAAAGAGAGAGAGTCTGCCCCCCACCAGATCCGGTCCCGGATCGGGGGCTACTCCTTCATGCTGTCTTGTTAGCAGTGGCAGGCTTCTTGGCCTGCTTACCCTTGTTCCAGCCTTGCATTGGTTTCCAGGCTGGTTTGGGTTGTGAGGCATTACCCTCTTGCTTAGAGGATGCAGAATTAGAGGCTGGTCCATTTCTGCGAAAGGGACGAAAATTAGGCTTATTTTTAGCCTTAAAAGACCTATCCTGTGGAAGGGCGTGGCCCTTTCCCCCAGTGATGTCTGAAATAATCTCTTTCAAATCAGGTCCAAATAAAGTTTTACCTTTGAAAGGAATGTTAAGTAATTTTGTCTTGGATGACACATCCGCTGACCAAGACTTTAGCCAAATCGCTCTGCGCGCCACAATAGCAAACCCTGAATTTTTCGCCGCTAATTTTGCTAATTGCAAAGCGGCATCTAAAATAAAAGAGTTAGCCAATTTAAGTGCGTGAACTCTGTCCATAACCTCCTCATATGGAGTTTCTCTACTGAGCGACTTTTCTAGTTCCTCGAACCAGAACCACGCTGCCGTAGTGACAGGAACAATGCATGAAATTGGTTGTAGAAGGTAGCCTTGCTGTACAAAAATCTTTTTAAGCAAACCTTCCAATTTTTTATCCATAGGATCTTTGAAAGCACAACTATCTTCTATAGGAATAGTAGTGCGTTTGTTTAGAGTAGAAACTGCCCCCTCGACCTTGGGGACTGTCTGCCATAAGTCCTTTCTCGGGTCGACCATAGGAAATAATTTCTTAAATATAGGGGGAGGAACAAACGGTATGCCGGGCTTTTCCCACTCTTTATTTACTATGTCCGCCACCCGCTTGGGTATAGGAAAAGCGTCGGGGGGCACCGGAACCTCTAGGAACCTGTCCATCTTGCATAATTTCTCTGGAATGACCAAATTGTCACAATCATCCAGAGTAGATAATACCTCCTTAAGCAGTGCGCGGAGATGATCTAATTTAAATTTAAATGTCACAACATCAGGTTCAGCTTGATGAGAAATTTTTCCTGAATCTGAAATTTCTCCCTCAGACAAAACCTCCCTCATGGCCCCTTCAGATTGGTGTGAGGGTATGACAGAACAATTATCATCAGCGTCCTCTTGCTCTTCAGTGTTTAAAACAGAGCAATCGCGCTTTCTCTGATAAGTAGGCATTTTGGATAAAAGATTTGCTATGGAGTTATCCATTACAGCCGTTAATTGTTGCATGGTAATAAGTATTGGCGCACTAGATGTACTAGGGGCCTCCTGCATGGGCAAAACTGGTGTAGACACAGTAGGAGATGATGTAGTATCATGTTTACTCCCCTCATTTGAGGAATCATCTTGGGCAATATCATTATTTGTGGCAGTACTGTCCTTACTTTGTTTGGACGCTATGGCACAATTATCACATAAATTTAAAATGGGGAGACACATTGGCTTTCATACATATAGAACATAGCTTATCTGAAGGTACAGACATGTTAAACAGGCTTAAACTTGTCAACAATGCACAAAAAACGTTTTAAAATAAAACCGTTACTGTCACTTTAAATTTCAAACAGAAAACACTTTATTACTGAATATGTGAAAAAGTATGAAGGAATTGTTCAAAAATTACCAATTTTCACCACAGTGTCTTAAAGCCTTAAAAGTATTGCACACCAAATTTCAGAGCTTTAACCCTTAAAATAACGGAACCGGAGCCGTTTTTCAATTTAACCCCTATACAGTCCCAGATACAGTCTTTGCTAAGACCCAACCAAGCCCTGAGGGGAATACGATACCAAATGACGCCTTCTAAAAGCTTTTTCAGAGATTCTTAGATCCTCACACATGCATCTGCATGCCCTGCTCTCAAAAAACAACTGCGCATTAATGGCGCGAAAATGAGGCTCAGTCTATGACTAGAAAGGCCCCCTGACTGAAAAAGGTGTCCAATACAGTGCCTGCCATTTTATAAACGTTCCCCAAGATTATAAATGTCAATAGTTAGCCTAAATTTGAATAATATGCACAAATAAAGCAATCGATTTAGCCCATAAAAATGTCTAACAGTTTTTTAGCCCATAATAAGCCCTTTATTCTGTTTGTTTTTGACTAAGAAAATGGCTTACCGGTCCCCATGAGGGGAAATGACAGCCTTCCAGCATTACACAGTCTTGTTAGAAATATGGCTAGTCATACCTTAAGCAGAAAAGTCTGCTAACTGTTTCCCCCAACTGAAGTTACTTCATCTCAACAGTCCTATGTGGAAACAGCAATCGATTTTAGTTACTGTCTGCTAAAATCATCTTCCTCTTACAAACAGAAATCTTCATCCTTTTCTGTTTCAGAGTAAATAGTACATACCAGCACTATTTTAAAATAATAAACACTTGATAGAAGAATAAAAACTACATTTAAACACCAAAAAAACTCTTAACCATCTCCGTGGAGATGTTGCCTGTGCAACGGCAAAGAGAATGACTGGGGTGGGCGGAGCCTAGTAGGGATCATGTGACCAGCTTTGCTGGGACTCTTTGCCATTTCCTGTTGGGGAAGAGAATATCCCACAAGTAAGGATGACGCCGTGGACCGGACACACCAATGTTGGAGAAATAAAAATTAATATAGATTACACTAGACCAGGGGTGTATAACCTGAAAACATGAGATACTCCAGTGGGACCACTGAGCAATTATTAGAAAAAGCCAAATATATTATACTTTTGTGTAAGCAAACTTTAAATGAAAAATACTTATGTTAGACATACGCCATTGCTTTTTCTTGCATGAGTGTTCTTAAGTGGTCTTCTACAAAGTACATTCAGTTATAAACAGCAAAGAAAACAGGCAAACGAGTTGCACACTGATAATAATAGTAGAAAAATACAGGTGCTCCCTAGAAAAATGAATATACAACAGCATGAATCAGAAAGTAGAAACTCCACAATAAGGAATTTCTAAAAGTCTAGGCAAGCTCAGCACAATGGTGTAAAAAAAACACACACTAGAGATTCATTGTGTCAAAAAATAGAAAAAGTTAAATGTATTAAATAAGCAAACACACAAACATACACATCACATTCATGCAGGGGATCCCACAATAGCATGTATGAAACACACTGGCCGAGATGATGCCGTCTTAGGTGAAAGTTTGTTATTTGTAATCCAAAAGAGGGTAACAGTCCCCAAATTATCTCCAAACCAGGCGAGTCAGACCTATACCCCTATTTCCCAAAGCAGTAGAATACGTTAAGAGCCTGAAAAAATTAATTCATTAATTGCTCCACCAAAGGAGTGATCACACTTGACACAACTTAGCTTTTCCCTTAAGGATTAAATCTGGTATTAGTTTTTATAAGCCAAGTCCCGTGTATAATCACACTGTGAAAAACATTTTGATAAATGAAGTAAAACCAGCATTAGTTAATAACACAAGCTAAAAAACAATCACATACCCCATGAATGCACCATATAATAATCTGTTCAGAAGCATCCACAATATATATATATATACAGTATATATATATATACAGTATATATATATATATATATATATATATATATATATATATATATATATATATATATATATATATAAATAAAAATACTATTCTGTGAAATCCTTACCCTTACGGTTATGCATTGTGTCCTACTGGAGACGAGTAACTTGGACTAAACCAAATGAAATCCGCAAGAAGACTTGTCTCACCAATATGGCTAGAAAAGGGGCTAAAAGACCACAAATGGATCGCTAAGTATTAGGCTGCAATCAACTTGTGACGCCGAATCCATCCAGTTTACAGCTCCTTCCATGTAAATGTCTCTGAACAAGGGAAAGTAAATATCATTGGGGCAGAGCAACCACAAAGCCCAAATCGAGGCAATCGGAAGGAGACTAATCCAGATGGAGGCGGAGCCCAGGTATGCTCTAGCTACTTGTGCAAAGACACGCAAGTCACATTGCGTGTTTTATTGATGCTCTTCAAGACAAATTAGCTTTACATATACCTGTAGGAATGTGCACTTTTTTCCTTTTAAATTACAAAATTAGAAAAATAAAACCAAGAGACAGTTTTGAAAAAATATACACACATTTTTTAAATTTTATTTGGTTTATGGAAACTTACACCTACAGCACAAAACAAACATGTAAAACGTTTCAAATAAAGCAAAATTTTACAATGTAGTGAACGTAAAAAGATGACATTTTAAACTGTCATAAAGGTAAATTTAAGTGGCTAGCTTTCCTGAATACACTAATGCTGATAAGTCTAGTTTATGATTTAATGCTATTGACAGTTCATATGCTAAAAGCTGATGGAGAGTAACTCCATCATGAGAATACACCCAAGATCCTCCTGTCCAATCATATCGTTTGGGTCCACTGAAACGAGAGAAAACAGACCAATGAAATCTACAATCCTTAGTTAGCAACTGAACTAAAAAGGTAGCTATAGACATAACTTCCATAACAAAAACAACAATCAATTGTATGACTTCAAATAGTTGTTTGTCAGCAGTGTGTATCTATAATTATTTCCATAAATGATGAAGCTCCCATAAATTAGCTCAAAGATGATCTTGTCTATTACTATCTTGCAGGGTTTTCTTTAGCAGTGTTTTATACCGTAATGTATGCTATGCTAACCAATCAATTATCGATGGCAATTCTGTGATAATCCATTTTTTATTTGAATTATTTATAACAAGTTAATAAACATATATTTTGGCCAGTATTTATTGCCCTAATAGCCCCTAACATATTCAATAATTATTTATTTTTGTATCCAAGTGAAGGACCTTTTAAAAGAGAACATTCATACTTCAACTCCTCCACTCTATTTGTCCCCATCACTTCATTTGTTCCTTATTTGCAAAGTTTCTCCTGAAACTGCTGCTCTCTAACGTCAAACACATGACCCTCTGCTCAGATTTCCTTAATCTTCCTGAAATGTACGTGGGAACTACTTCTACCAATGTTTGGTTTATGGATCTGTTGTGTCTCAAAGCAATAATATTTACATATAGACCAAGAACCAGTAGACACACCTAGAGGTGCAGGAACATTCTATTTTGGATTTTGCATAAAGGCAGAGAGCCTTCTTGCAATGTGCACACAGTGAATGCAATCTAAACAGAGTGCTGTACCTATCTAATACATCTGAGCATGCACAAGGCAATACTGATGATAAATTAACTATATACTATAATAGACCACATGGCTCCACTATGATCTGTCTATCTATCTATCTGAAAAAAACAAAGCAACGGTCATATCTATAAAAATGTATTTCCTTATAATATGGTTAGACTTTTACAAAGCTTAGAACAACAAACCCATGCTATATTTTTGCTACTCCTGGTGTTTATCTTACATCTTGTCATGGGATTTTTTTTTAAAGTTCTAATATTTCGCCTAAAATATCCCTCATACGTGACATGTGCATATATTCGCTATTCATCTTGCAAACAAATAACAGTTACCCGTGGTTTCTAGCTTTCCAATAGTTTAGACACTGGATATGTTAGTACAGAAGTGCAACTCAAAACATCTGTATATCTGTTGTCTGACTATTCAAATGCAGCAAACGGCAGGTAACTTTGTTACTCGCTAACCAATAACAAATATATGCACATCTCATTTGAGGTATGGAAATGTGACAGATTTATGTCCTTTTTAAAGTATGTTTAACAAATACTACAGTATTTTTGTTGTGCTTCGTCACTCCATGATTTTCTCCCAGATATCTATATAACTAAAAGGAAGTCTTACATGAATCTCCAAGATGCTACAAAAAGACTAAATAATGAATATACATTTAAAATGTATTAATTTTATAGTACATATTTTAGCAAGCAGTATCAGATCATTTTTAAATAGATAGATACATAGACCAATGATAAAACACAGCATTGCATATACTGTATCTCTGCTGTCTACCTACAGTTCTGTTAGGTTGTCCTTGCCTCAGCTAATTTTGTTGGGTTACCAACTGTTCTCCAGCTCACTTGTGTATTTTACTAAATAATGCAGTTTAGCTTAAAGGGATGTAAGCAACATAACAGCTGTAAAACATCCATAAATGTCCAAACAAGTCTGTCCTATTGCTTAAGTCCCCATCCAGTTTGCAGATCATAGCCCTGGTTTTCCCAGGCCCTTGTGTGCTTAGCATATAAAAGCACTTTAGAAATGAATATCCTCTCTAGCTTTGAATAGATTCATCAGATTTATCTTTATGAAAGGCATAAAAGCCAACAAGACATAGGTTGATAATAAATAAATTAGCGGGCCTATATCTTCAGCCTCACTGAGCCACAATCAGAGTGAAATCTCAAGAGAGAGACTACATGTATATTCAGAGAACCAAGCAGAATCATTTTGAGAGAACTAAAGCATTTCATTTGTTTTAAAACCTTATTAAAAATATAGAATAAAAATATGGTTAACATGTCACATACCTAGTGGGCGAGGACAGCCAAATCTGTCGGTTGGGCGTCTGTTTATTGATCACGTAAGTCCCCCTGTCACTTCCTAATTTAACTGTAAGCACACCACTCTGAAAACAGACAGACAAAGAAAGTTTATATTAATCAGATGTTGTACCCACTATGTCTATCAATTATCTTGAAAAATATATATGACATAATATAGAACGTGCAATTTGTATTATATTTTCAATAAGAGAATATTCAATTCAAAAATATTTTTTATTTATCCTTTATCTGGGACAGCATAAATACTCAACCAGATATATACCGGCAGTTTCTATACAGGTTGCAAGATAGGTTAATCCCAGAATACTATTACCCTTAAGAGAAACAAAACAATAAAAAGGGGGGAAAAGCAAACAACAAAGAAGGTGTGATGCCTAACAAAGAACTGAACAAATCAGAAAAGGGAACATCAGCTAAACTGTTAAACCAATATTTAAAGGGGCACTGAACCCATTTTTTTTCTTTTGTGATTCAGATAGAGAATTACATTTTAAGCAATTTTCTAATTTATTCCTATTATCAAATTTTCTTAATTCTCTTGGTATCTTTATTTGAAATGCAAGAATGGAAGTTTAGATGTCCTTGCTGATTGGTGGATAAATTAATCCACCAATAAAAAAGTGCTATCCAGAGTTCTGAACTCAAAAAAAGCTTAGATGCCTTCTTTTTCAAATAAAGATAGCAAGAGAACGAAGAAAAAACAGAATTTATGTTTACCTGATAAATTACTTTCTCCAACGGTGTGTCCGGTCCACGGCGTCATCCTTACTTGTGGGATATTCTCTTCCCCAACAGGAAATGGCAAAGAGCCCAGCAAAGCTGGTCACATGATCCCTCCTAGGCTCCGCCTTCCCCAGTCATTCGACCGACGTAAAGGAGGAATATTTGCATAGGAGAAACCATATGATACCGTGGTGACTGTAGTTAAAGAAAATAAATTATCAGACCTGATTAAAAAACCAGGGCGGGCCGTGGACCGGACACACCGTTGGAGAAAGTAATTTATCAGGTAAACATAAATTCTGTTTTCTCCAACATAGGTGTGTCCGGTCCACGGCGTCATCCTTACTTGTGGGAACCAATACCAAAGCTTTAGGACACGGATGAAGGGAGGGAGCAAATCAGGTCACCTAAATGGAAGGCACCACGGCTTGCAAAACCTTTCTCCCAAAAATAGCCTCAGAAGAAGCAAAAGTATCAAACTTGTAAAATTTGGTAAAAGTGTGCAGTGAAGACCAAGTCGCTGCCTTACATATCTGATCAACAGAAGCCTCGTTCTTGAAGGCCCATGTGGAAGCCACAGCCCTAGTGGAATGAGCTGTGATTCTTTCAGGAGGCTGCCGTCCGGCAGTCTCATAAGCCAATCTGATGATGCTTTTAATCCAAAAAGAGAGAGAGGTAGAAGTTGCTTTTTGACCTCTCCTTTTACCAGAATAAACAACAAACAAGGAAGATGTTTGTCTAAAATCCTTTGTAGCATCCAAATAGAATTTTAGAGCGCGAAAAACATCCAAATTGTGCAACAAACGTTCCTTCTTTGAAACTGGATTCGGACACAAAGAAGGCACGACTATCTCCTGGTTAATGTTTTTGTTAGAAACAACTTTCGGAAGAAAACCAGGTTTAGTACGTAAAACCACCTTATCTGCATGGAACACCAGATAAGGAGGAGAACACTGCAGAGCAGATAATTCTGAAACTCTTCTAGCAGAAGAAATTGCAACCAAAAACAAAACTTTCCAAGATAATAACTTAATATCAACGGAATGTAAGGGTTCAAACGGAACCCCCTGAAGAACTGAAAGAACTAAATTGAGACTCCAAGGAGGAGTCAAAGGTTTGTAAACAGGCTTGATTCTAACCAGAGCCTGAACAAAGGCTTGAACATCTGGCACAGCTGCCAGCTTTTTGTGAAGTAACACAGACAAGGCAGAAATCTGTCCCTTCAAGGAACTTGCAGATAATCCTTTCTCCAATCCTTCTTGAAGAAAGGATAGAATCTTAGGAATTTTAACCTTGTCCCAAGGGAATCCTTTAGATTCACACCAACAGATATATGTTTTCCATATTTTGTGGTAAATTTTTCTAGTTACAGGCTTTCTGGCCTGAACAAGAGTATCAATTACAGAATCTGAGAACCCTCGCTTTGATAAGATCAAGCGTTCAATCTCCAAGCAGTCAGTTGGAGTGAGACCAGATTCGGATGTTCGAACGGACCTTGAACAAGAAGGTCTCGTCTCAAAGGTAGCTTCCATGGTGGAGCCGATGACATATTCACCAGGTCTGCATACCAAGTCCTGCGTGGCCACGCAGGAGCTATCAAGATCACCGATGCCCTCTCCTGATTGATCCTGGCTACCAGCCTGGGGATGAGAGGAAACGGCGGGAATACATAAGCTAGTTTGAAGGTCCAAGGTGCTACTAGTGCATCTACTAGAGTCGCCTTGGGATCCCTGGATCTGGACCCGTAGCAAGGAACCTTGAAGTTCTGACGAGAGGCCATCAGATCCATGTCTGGAATGCCCCACAGTTGAGTAATTTGGGCAAAGATTTCCGGATGGAGTTCCCACTCCCCCGGATGTAAGGTCTGACGACTCAGAAAATCCGCTTCCCAATTTTCCACTCCTGGGATGTGGATTGCAGACAAGTGGCAGGAGTGAGTCTCCGCCCATTGAATGATTTTGGTCACTTCTTCCATCGCCAGGGAACTCCTTGTTCCCCCCTGATGGTTGATGTACGCAACAGTCGTCATGTTGTCTGATTGAAACCGTATGAACTTGGCCTTTGCTAGCTGAGGCCAAGCCTTGAGAGCATTGAGTATCGCTCTCAGTTCCAGAATGTTTATCGGTAGAAGAGATTCTTCCCGAGACCAAAGACCCTGAGCTTTCAGGGGTCCCCAGACCGCGCCCCAGCCCATCAGACTGGCGTCGGTCGTGACAATGACCCACTCTGGTCTGCGGAAGCTCATCCCCTGTGACAGGTTGTCCAGGGACAGCCACCAACGGAGTGAATCTCTGGTCCTCTGATTTACTTGTATCGTCGGAGACAAGTCTGTATAGTCCCCATTCCACTGACTGAGCATGCACAGTTGTAATGGTCTTAGATGAATGCGTGCAAAAGGAACTATGTCCATTGCCGCTACCATCAAACCTATTACTTCCATGCACTGCGCTATGGAAGGAAGAGGAACGGAATGAAGTATTTGACAAGAGTTTAGAAGTTTTGTTTTTCTGGCCTCTGTCAGAAAAATCCTCATTTCTAAGGAGTCTATTATTGTTCCCAAGAAGGGAACCCTTGTTGACGGAGATAGAGAACTCTTTTCTACGTTCACTTTCCATCCGTGAGATCTGAGAAAGGCCAGGACAATGTCCGTGTGAGCCTTTGCTTGAGGAAGGGACGACGCTTGAATCAGAATGTCGTCCAAGTAAGGTACTACTGCAATGCCCCTTGGTCTTAGCACCGCTAGAAGGGACCCCAGTACCTTTGTGAAAATCCTTGGAGCAGTGGCTAATCCGAACGGAAGTGCCACGAACTGGTAATGCTTGTCCAGGAATGCGAACCTTAGGAACCGATGATGTTCCTTGTGGATAGGAATATGTAGATACGCATCCTTTAAATCCACCGTGGTCATGAATTGACCTTCCTGGATGGAAGGAAGAATTGTTCGAATGGTTTCCATTTTGAACGATGGAACCTTGAGAAACTTGTTTAGGATCTTGAGATCTAAGATTGGTCTGAACGTTCCCTCTTTTTTGGGAACTACGAACAGATTGGAGTAGAACCCCATCCCTTGTTCTCCTAATGGAACAGGATGAATCACTCCCATTTTTAACAGGTCTTCTACACAATGTAAGAATGCCTGTTTTTTTATGTGGTCTGAAGACAATTGAGACCTGTGGAACCTCCCCCTTGGGGGAAGCCCCTTGAATGCCAGAAGATAACCTTGGGAGACTATTTCTAGCGCCCAAGGATCCAGAACATCTCTTGCCCAAGCCTGAGCGAAGAGAGAGAGTCTGCCCCCCACCAGATCCGGTCCCGGATCGGGGGCCAACATTTCATGCTGTCTTGGTAGCAGTGGCAGGTTTCTTGGCCTGCTTTCCCTTGTTCCAGCCTTGCATTGGTCTCCAGGCTGGCATGGCTTGAGAAGTATTACCCTCTTGCTTAGAGGACGTAGCACTTGGGGCTGGTCCGTTTCTACGAAAGGGACGAAAATTAGGTTTATTTTTGGCCTTGAAAGACCTATCCTGAGGAAGGGCGTGGCCCTTACCCCCAGTGATATCAGAGATAATCTCTTTCAAGTCAGGGCCAAACAGCGTTTTCCCCTTGAAAGGAATGTTAAGCAATTTGTTCTTGGAAGACGCATCCGCTGACCAAGATTTCAACCAAAGCGCTCTGCGCGCCACAATAGCAAACCCAGAATTTTTCGCCGCTAACCTAGCCAATTGCAAAGTGGCGTCTAGGGTGAAAGAATTAGCCAATTTGAGAGCACGGATTCTGTCCATAATCTCCTCATAAGAAGGAGAATTACTAGTGATCGCCTTTTCTAGCTCATTGTAACACTAAAAAACTCTAAGCCATCTCCGTGGAGATGTTGCCTGTACAACGGCAAAGAGAATGACTGGGGAAGGCGGAGCCTAGGAGGGATCATGTGACCAGCTTTGCTGGGCTCTTTGCCATTTCCTGTTGGGGAAGAGAATATCCCACAAGTAAGGATGACGCCGTGGACCGGACACACCTATGTTGGAGAAATTGATAATAGGAGTAAATTAGAAAGTTGCTTAAAATTGCATGCTCTATCTGAACCATGAAAGAAAAAAATTGGGTTCAGTGTCCCTTTAAAACCACTTGAACCACAGCCAAACTCAGTCACCAAAGAGATGGCTAATAGATCACAAACTGCAACGGCGCAGATTCACAACACCGAGCCTCCTCCGCCCCAATACGTGACCAAAGATGATTTACAACACCTGTCATCAAAGGAGGACATTAATAATATAATACAAGAAATGTGAAGCCACTTTGGCGAACTACGCAAAGATCTAAGCACTCTGGATTCTAGAGTTTCCAAAGTTGAAAGCACTCAAGAAACCAATACGACTACACTGCAACAAAGAACTACTGAACTTCAGAGTCAAGCTGAAAAACTACAATTTCTTCATGACTGAATAGAGGACCTTGACAACCCTTGTCGAATAAATAATATCTCCAAGTCCTATTTAGGGTATTAAAAAGTAGCCCATCCGCACCAGATATCCTTATAGAAAGAGCCCATAGGGCCCTTAGGCCAAAACCCCTCCTAAAGCTCCACCTTGAGACATCATTGTTAAGCTATTGAACTACAAAGACAGAGAGGAAATACTACAATGTGCAAGATCTAAACATCAATTTCACCATGCTGGAGAAGAGATACAAATCTTTACGGATCTATCACCAGCAACCCTTCAAAAAAGGAGAGAACTTGCACCTATCACATCTACTCTACGAACAAACAAAATCCCATACCGATGGGGATTCCCGGTATCTATTATAGCAACCAACAACAACAAAACAGTAATCTATAGACCTGGGATGGACTTTCAGAATTTCTACTCTGATCTTAATATACAAGACGCGTCCACCTCAAGGCCTGGACCCACCTCTACTGATGCTCCAGAATAAAGAACATTACATACTAGAGTTTCTTAGCTTTACGTCTTGGTATGTGAGTACAGTTTTATTTAGCTTAAAATAAGAGAAATCTAGGGCTAATTCCTCCATGGATTAAGTGAAAACATTGTGACAAATATAGTTGCGAAAATACTGTTATCTTGGTTTATAAGCTTTGGTGTTTTAGTTTGCTTGTTCCAATGTTTAGGTGTTCTCCAAAATTCTGTCAGAAAACAATTTATTGTGTATTAGAGATACCTAGTATTATAACCCTGCTTTCAGCGACTGTCTTACTTTAATTATAATGTTCAAGGTAAAAAGACAACACTACCTTAAAGTGAGCAAACCAGTTATGATGGGCTTGTTGTCCATTTAGATGTAACCCAAGTTTAAGTTTTCAAATGCTCTGATATCATTGTACTCTAAAGATTACGAAATATATTAAAATATCATTAATCGGTTATTTTCAATATTTACGCTGTTAGGTATATCTCATTGAAATGTTCCCTACAATAGGATACCGACCAGTGTTCCCTCTAAGGACAGTTTTGTGTGCAGCATAGCAGTGAAACAGTTAAGAAGAGAACCATACCTTGCGATCTGCATTGTGCAGTGTTTGTTAATTGCAGGGTGTGGTTACCTAATTAACTGTTTCACTGCTGTGCCACACACAAAACTGGCCTTAGAGGGAACACTGATACCGACACATCTTATTCCCAATCAATATATCATAGAAAAGTATATATATTTTCGTCCACCACTAACACACATCAGTTTTATGTAGAATATGAGACACCACATATACCCACTTTGAACTTCTGACCCCTACAGAGGAAATTTTTACTACACACTCCCTAGTCCCCTATTCCCCCTACCCCTTCCCCTTATGCCTACTCACACAATACAGTGCTACTGTTTCCAGAGCCCTGTTACGTACATGTAACTTTCAAAGTCATTTGACATGGGGATACTCTACCTTTAGAACCTATTTACTTCATTACTGTACACAACTCTCCCATACTTTGTGCTCATAGGATATTCTGTTCCTGAATTGATATTGAAATACAAATTGTTGCTCAAGTATTGTGATATATTTGTACTCCCCCCACAGTGATTACACTCCTCTAACTTCTTTCTTTTTTTATAAATATCCCCTTTTTTTTTTCTTTTTCCCCCCTCTCCCCATGCCTGATCCCAGACTGTCTCCCAAACACAGTAGATTCCAAAATCATTGTTTAAATTTAACAACTATAAACGCCAAAGGGTTAAATAACCCTGGTAAAAGGTCAATAGCATTTTGAGAATTACACAAATTAAATAGTCATGTCTTGATCGAAAAGGTAGAGAACCTAAATGGCATAATCTCCTTTATCCTACGGCCTTTTTTGCCCCTGGTCCCCATAAGAAATGCAGGGTGGGTATTTTGCTACACAAATCCATCCCTTTCCAAACAACTCACATAGAAAGAGATATGGAGGGGAGATACCTACTTTTAGTAGGTTTGCTTTACGGACACTATATTACTTTGGAGTCTATGTAAGCTCCTAACCAAGCGCAACACATTCCTTAAAAAAATATCTAATCAGATCTTAGACCATGCTAAAGGAACTATATATCTTGCAGGAGATCTCAATCTCTCCTTATACCCCTCATTAGATTCATCCATAGGAGTAGCGATAGCTCCCTCATCTACTCTGAAATCAGCTAAATCTACTCTATCTAAACTAGTACTTCATGATGTTTGGAGAACTACACACCCGCAAGACAAGGATTACACTTTTTATCCTGCCCCACATAAGTTATTCTAGAATTGACTACATATTCACTGACTCTTCCGGACTAACAATTAGTAATAACTGTGATATAGGAACAATAACCTGGTCCGACTATGCACCAGTCACTTGCTCCATCCTATGGCCGGATATACCAACAACAGTAATTAATGTCTGTGAGGCACACAAAAGTGTGATTTGCGGAGAGCTCGTCAAACATAATGCAAAGCTTTTAAAACAAACAATACAGAGAAAAACACTCTAACCTCCTGAATAACGTAGGCAGCTTAGAAGACAAGCATAAACAAAACCCGTCAGATAATAACACAAAAATATTATTAACGATCGCAAGATTAGAACTTACACAACACCTAACTGAAGTCTACCAGAGAAAGGCCCAACAATTGAAACAATATTACTATGAGGCAGGAAATAAACCAGGGAAAGCCCTAGCTAGAACATTACGTAGGAAACAATTGAGCGCGTACATTCACATGATTGACACAAAATGATCAGCAACTAAAAAGCAACACACACATAGCAGAAGCTTTTCGTGCCTATTACAATACACTTTATAATATTACACCAAATTCACCACAGCCTTTATCACAGGATACGCCTACTCAAAAAAAACTACAAAAATGATAATTACCTGCAAGGACTGGCTTTGCCAACATTGGATAAGGAAGCGATAGATAGGTTAGAATCTCCTATAACCATTGAATAAATATATTAAGCAATTAAGGATATATCTTCCAGTAAGAGCCCCGGCCCGGACGGTTTAACTCCAAGTTACTATAAAAAATTTAAAGATGAACTATCCCCCACAATGCTAAATCTGTTTAATAGTCTGAGACACGAACCGATACTCTCCAAAAACCTATTGGAAGCACATATAACAGTTATTCCTATACCGGGCAAACCAGCCAAGAACTTCAGGCCAATCTCCCTTCTAAACTCTGACATGAAAATCCTAGCTAAAATCCTCGCTAACTGCTTAAACACATATCTTCCCAAACTAATTTCACTAGATCAAGTGGGTTTCATCCCTGTCAGGGAGGCTAGGGACAACACCAAAAAAGTTATCCAATTAATAACTCATGCAAATATAAAGGGTTGTCCTAGGGCCTTGTTGTCTACCAACACAGAGAAGGCCTTTGACAGGGTAGATTAGCTCTTCCTGCATCGGACGATGGAAACTATGAGTTTTACAGCACCCTTTTTGAACATGATCTTTGGCCTCTATTCAAATCCAAATGCAAGAGTCAGGGTTAATGGAACACTCTTCGAACCCTTTATGATAAGCAACAGTACCAGACAGGGGTGCCCCCTTTCCCCTTTATTGTTCATGCTTTTAATAGAGGTCTTGGCTCAAAAAGTGAGGGGTAATGATAAAATAAAAGGTTTACAAGTCGGTGACACTGAGTATAAACAAGTGCTTTATGCGGACAATGTCCTCTATACATTAACAAACAAACTTAAAAAATACGGAGAAGTTTCAAACTTTCTTCTTAATTTAAATAAATTGGAACTTCTCAACATAAATACTCCATCACACTGCATTCAAAAAATACATGATACCTTTAATATACCAATAGCAAATAAAAAGCTTAAATACTTAGGAATACACTTAACTGCCTCATACCAAGATCTATTTCAGCACAACTATATTAACCCCTTAATGACCACAGCACTTTTCCATTTTCTGTCTATTTGGGACCAAGGCTATTTTTACATATTTGTGGTGTTTGAGTTTAGCTGTCATTTTCCTCTTACTCATTTACTGTACCCACACATATTATATACCGTTTTTCTCGACATTAAATGGACTTTCTAAAGATACCATTATTTTCATCATATCTTATTATTTACTATAAAAGTTTTTATAAAATGAGGAAAAAATAGAAAAAAACATACCTTTTCTAACTTTGACCTCCCCAAAGTCTGTTACACATCTACAACCACCAAAAAACTCCCATGCTAAATAGTTTCTAAATTTTGTCCTGAGTTTCGAAATACCCAATGTTTACATGTTCTTTGCTTTTGTTTGCAAGTTATAGGGTATAAAACACAAGTAGCACTTTGCTATTTCCAAAATTAGCGCTAGTTACATTGGAACACTGATATCTTTCAGGAATCCCTGAATATCCCTTGACATGTATATATATTTTTTTAGAAGACATCCGAAAATATTGATCTAGGCCCATTTTGGTATATTTCATGCCACCATTTCACCGCCAAATGCGATCAAATAAAAAAAATCGTTCACTTTTTCACAAATTGTTTTCACAAACTTTAGGTTTCTCTCTGAAATTATTTACAAACAACTTGTGCAATTATGGCATAAATGGTTGTAAATGCTTCTCTGGGATCCCCTTTGTTCAGAAATAGCAGACATATATGGCTTTGGCATTGCTTTTTGGTAATTAGAAGGTCGCTAAAAACCCACTGCGCACCACACGTGTATTATGCCCAGCAGTGAAGGGGTTAATTAGGGAGCTTGTAGGGAACTTTTAGGGTTAATTTTAGCTTTAGTGTAGTGTAGTAGACAACCCAACGTATTGATCTAGGCCAATTTTGGTATATTTCATGCCAACATTTCACCGCCAAATGCGATCAATAAAAAAAACGTTAAATTTTTCACAATGTTTGATATCTCACTGAAATTATTTACAAACAGCTTGTGCAATTATGACACAAATGGTTGTAAATGCTTCTCTAGGATTTCCATTGTTCAGAAATAGCAGACATATATGGTTTTGGCATTGCTTTTTGGCAATTAGAAGGCCGCTAAATGCCGCTGCGCATCACATGTATTATAGCTTGCAGGGTAAATTTTAGCTTTAGTGTAGAGATCAGCCTCCCACCTGACACATCACACCCCCTGATCCCTCCCAAACAGCTCTCTTTCCTCCCCACCCCACAATTGTCCTTGCCATCTTAAGTACTGGCAGAAAGTTTTTTTGTTTTTCTTTTAAATAATAATTCTGCTGTGTAGGATCCCCCCCCTTAGCCCCCAACCTCCCTGATCCCCCCCCCAAACAGCTCTCTAACCCCCCTTCCCCCCTCTGCCTTATTGTGCACCATATTGGGTACTGGCAGCTGTCTGCCAGTACCCAGTTTGAAATCAAATTAAAAAAAAAAAGTTTTTTCTGTAGTGTAGCTGTCCCCCCTCAACACCTAACCCCCCACGCTCTCCCAGATCGTTAACTTTTTTTATTCCCACCCTCTCTCCCACCGAGTCCCATCTTGTGCCTCTTCCACTTGTTCACTTGTTTTGGGTTTCACAAGCGCCCGCGCGCGCTCCCGTGCACATGCGCGATCCCACCCCCCTCCTCTACTGATGGCCGCCTACTTGCCTCCCTAGACAGGGTCCCACCCACCAACGAACATAGCTATCAATAGCCGATGCAGAGAGGGCCACAGGGTGGCTCTCTCTGCATCAGACTGCTAAAAAACAAAATTTATGTTTACCTGATAAATTTCTTTCTTTTGCGATGTACAGAGTCCACGGATTCATCCTAACTTGTGGAATATTGTCCTTCCTGACAGGAAGTAGCAAAGAGAGCACCACAGAAGAGCTGTCTATATAGCTCCCCCCTTAACTCCACCCCCCCCAGTCGTTCGACCGAAGGCCAAGGAAGAAAAGGAAAAACTATAAGGTGCAGAGGTGACTGAAGTTTACATAAAAAAATACTGTCTGTCTTGAATAGACAGGGCAGGCCGTGGACTCGGTACATCGCAAAAGAAAGAAATTTATCAGGTAAGCATAAATTTTGTTTTCTTTTGCATGATGTACCGAGTCCACGGATTCATCCTAACTTGTGGGATACCAATACCAAAGCTTTAGGACACGGATGAAGGGAGGGACAAGACAGGAACCTAAACGGAAGGCACCACTGCTTGCAAAACCTCTCTCCCAAAAATAGCCTCAGAAGAAGCAAAAGTATCAAATTTGTAAAATTTTGAAAAGGTATGAAGCGACGACACAGTCCCAGCCTTACAAATCTGTTCAACAGAAGCATCATTTTTAAAAGCCCACGTGGAAGCTACCGCTCTAGTAGAATGAGTAGTAATCCTTTCAGGAGGCTGCTGTCCAGCAGTCTCATAAACCAAACGGATGATGCTTTTCAGCCAAAAGGAAAGTCCCCATAGCCTTTTGACCCCTACGCTCTCCAGAATAGACAACAAACAAAGACGATGTTTGACGAAAATCTTTGGTTGCCTGCAAATAAAATTTCAAAGCACGAACCACGTCCAAGTTGTGCAACAGACGTTCCTTCTTACAAGAAGGATTAGGACACACAGAAGGAACAACAATTTCTTGATTGATATTCCTGTTAGTAACAACCTTAGGTAGGAACCCAGGCTTGGTACGCAAAACCACCTTATCAGCATGGAACACCAGATAAGGTGAGTCACATTGTCACGGTGGTCATATATTGACCCTCCTGGATCAATGATAAGATAGTCCGAATGGTCTCCATCTTGAAAGATGGAACTCTTAGGAATTGGTTTAGGATCTTGAGATCCAGAATTGGTCTGAAAGTTCCCTCCTTTTTGGGAACTATAAACAGATTAGAGTAGAACCCCTGCCCCTGTTCTGCTTTTGGAACTGGGCAGATCACTCCCATGGTAAAGAGGTCTTCTACACAGCGTAAGAACGCCTCTCTTTTTGTCGGGTTTACAGACAATTGAGACAGATGGAACCTCTCCCTTGGAGGGGAATCCTTAAAATCTAGAAGGTATCCCTGGGTTACAATTTCTACTGCCCAGGAATCCTGAACGTCTCTTGCCCAGGCCTGAGAGTCTGCCCCCTACTAGATCCGGTCCCGGATCGGGGGCTACCCCTTCATGCTGACTTAGTGGCAGCAGCAGGCTTTTTGGCCTGTTTACTCTTGTTCCAAGCCTGATTAGGTCTTCCAGTTTGGCTTGGATTGAGCAAAGTTCCCCTCTTTCTTTGCAGCAGGGGAAGAGGTAGAGGGACCACTCTTGAAGTTTCGAAAGGAACAAAAATTATTTTGTTTGGTCCAAGTATTATTTGACTTATCCTGAGGGAGGGTATGACCCTTCCCTCCAGTAATGTCTGAAATGATCTCTTTTAATGCAGGCCTGAATAGGGTCTTACCTTTGAAAGGGATCGACAAAAGCTTAGATTTAGATGACACATCAGCTGACCAGGACTTAAGCCATAACGCTCTACGCGCTAAAATGGCAAAACCTGAATTCTTAGCCGCTAATTTAGCAAGATGAGAAGCGGCATCTGTAATAAAATAATTTGCCAACTTAAGAGCCTGAATTCTGTCTAAAATATCATCTAGTGGGGTCTCCATCTGAAGAGCCTCTTCTAGAGCCTCAAACCAAAAGGCAGCTGCAGTGGTTACCGGTACAGTGCACGCTATAGGTTGGAGAAGAAAACCTTGATGAACAAAAATTTTCTTTAGGAGACCCTCTAATTTCTTATCCATAGGATCAATGAAAGCACACCTGTCTTCAATAGGTATAGTTGTACGCTTAGCCAGGGTAGAAATTGCTCCCTCCACCTTAGGGACCGTCTGCCATGAGTCCTTTATGGTGTCAGAAATGGGAAACATTTTTTTAAAAACAGGAGGGGGAGAGAACGGAATACCTGGTTTATCCCACTCCTTAGTAACAATGTCCGAAATCCTCTTAGGGACCGGAAACACATCAGTGTAAACAGGAACCTCTAAATATTTGTCCATTTTACACAATTTCTCTGGAACTACAATAGGGTCACAATCATCCAGAGTAGCTAAAACCTCCCTAAGCAATAAGCGGAGGTGCTCTAGCTTAAATTTAAATGCAGTCATATCTGAATCTGTCTGAGGGAACGTCTTTCCTGAATCAGAAATCTCTCCCTCAGACATCAAATCCCTCATCCCTACTTCAGAACCTTGTGAGGGAATATCGGATACGGCTACTAAAGCGTCAGAAGTCTCAGCATTTGTTCTTAACCCAGAGCTACTGCGCTTCCCTTGCAAACCAGGCAGCTTAGATAAAACCTCTGTGAGGGTAGTATTCATAACTGAAGCCATATCTTGCAAGGTGAAAGAATTAGACGCACTAGAAGTACTTGGCGTCGCTTGTGCGGGCGTTACTGGTTGTGACACTTGGGGAGAACTATATGGCAAAACCTGATTTCCTTTTGTCTGAGAATCATCTAATGCCAAACTTTTATAAGTCAAAATATGCTGTTTGCAATTTATAGACATATCAGTACAAGTGGGACACATTCTAAGAGGGGGTTCCACAATGGCTTCTAAACAAATTGAACAATGAGTTTCCTCAGTGTGTCAGACATGTTTAACAGACTAGTAATAAAGCAAGCAAGCTTGGAAAACACTTTATTTAATGAAAAAACATAATTTATGCTTACCTGATAAATTTATTTCTCTTGTGGTGTATCCAGTCCACGGATCATCCATTACTTGTGGGATATCCTCCTTACCAACAGGAAGTTGCAAGAGGATCACCCACAGCAGAGCTGCTATATAGCTCCTCCCCTAACTGCCATATCCAGTCATTCGACCGAAACTAGCCGAGAAAGGAGAAACCATAGGGTGCAGTGGTGACTGTAGTTTAAAATTTAGACCTGCCTTAAAAAGGACAGGGTGGGCCGTGGACTGGATACACCACAAGAGAAATAAATTTATCAGGTAAGCATAAATTATGTTTTCTCTTGTTAGGTGTATCCAGCACACAGATCATCCATTACTTGTGGGATACCAATACCAAAGCTAAAGTACACGGATGAAGGGAGGGACAAGGCAGGTACTTAAACGGAAGGGACCACTGCCTGTAGAACCTTTCTCCCAAAAATAGCCTCCGAAGAAGCAAAAGTATAAAATTTGTAAAATTTTGAAAAGGTATGAAGCGAAGACCAAATCGCCGCTTTGCAAATCTGTTCAACAGAAGCCTCATTTTTAAAGGCCCAGGTGGAAGCCACAGCTCTAGTAGAATGAGCTGTAATCCTTTCAGGGGGCTGCTGTCCAGCAGTCTCATAGGCTAAGCGTATTACGCTCCGAAGCCAAAAAGAAAGAGAGGTTGTCGAAGCCTTTTGACCTCTCCTCTGTCCAGAGTAAACAACAAACAGGGAAGATGTTTGACGAAAATCTTTAGTCGCTTGTAAGTAAAACTTTAAAGCACGGACTACGTCCAAATCCAGGCTTGGTACGCAAAACCACCTTATCAGCATGGAACACCAGATAAGGTGAGTCACATTGTAATGCAGATAGTTCAGAAACTCTTCGAGCTGAAGAGATAGCAACTAGGAACAAAACTTTCCAAGATAAAAGCTTAATATCTATGGAATGCATGGGTTCAAAAGGAACCCCCTGAAGAACTCGAAGAACTAAATTTAGACTCCATGGCGGAGCAATAGGTTTAAACACAGGCTTAATTCTAACTAAAGCCTGACAAAAAGCCTGAACGTCTGGAACATCTGCCAGACGCTTGTGCAACAAAATAGACAGAGCAGATATCTGTCCCTTTAGGGAACTAGCAGATAATCCTTTCTCCAATCCCTCTTGGAGAAAAGACAAAATCCTAGGAATCCTGATTTTACTCCAGGAGAAGCCTTTGGATTCACACCAAAAAAGATATTTACGCCATATCTTATGATAAATTTTCCTGGTAACAGGCTTTCGAGCCTGAATCAAGGTATTTATGACTGACTCAGTGAAACCCCGCTTTGATAGAATCAAGCGTTCAATCTCCAAGCAGTCAGTTGCAGAGAAATTAGATTTGGATGCTTGAATGGACCTTGAATCCGAAGGTCCTGTCTCAATGGCAGAGACCATGGTGGAAGGGATGACATGTCCACCAGGTCTGCATACTAAGTCCTGCGTGGCCACGCAGGTGCTATCAAAATTACCGAAGCTCTCTCCTGTTTGATTCTGGCAATCAGACATGGAAGGAGAGGGAAAGGTGGAAACACATAAGCCAGGTTGAACGACCAGGGTACTGCTAGAGCATCTATCAGTACAGCCTGAGGATCCCTTGACCTGGAGCCGTAACAAGGAAGTTTGGCATTCTGACGAGACGCCATTAGATCCAACTCTGGTGTGCTCCATAGCCGCACCAGCTGAGCAAACACCTCCGGATGGAGTTCCCACTCCCCCGGATTAAAAGTCTCATGACTTAGAAAATCTGCCTCCCAGTTCTCTACACCTGGGATATAGATTGCTGACAGATGGCAAGAGTGAGCCTCTGCCCATTGGATTATCCTTGAGACCTCTATCATCGCTAAGGAACTCTTTGTTCCGCCCTGATGATTGATATAAGCCAAAGTCGTGATGTTGTCTGACTGAAACCTGATGAATCTGGCCGAAGCCAGCTGAGGCCATGCCTGGAGAGCATTGAATATCGCTCTTAATTCCAGAATATTTATCGAGTCCACAAACCCTTTCAGGGAATTCCAGACTGCACCCCAGCCCAGAAGACTGGCGTCTGTCATCACTATAACCCATTCTGGCCTGCGGAAACACATTCCCTGGGACAGATGATCCTGTGACAACCACCAAAGAAGAGAGTCTCTGGTCTCTTGATCCAGATTTATCTGAGGAGATAAATCCGCATAATCCCCATTCCACTGATTGAGCATGCATAGTTGCAGCGGTCTGAGATGCAAGCGAGCAAACGGAACTATGTCCATTGCCGCTACCATTAGTCCGATTACCTCCATACACTGAGCCACTGACGGCCGAGGAATGGAATGAAGAGCTCGGCAGGT
Source organism: Bombina bombina (assembly GCF_027579735.1). Classification (NCBI taxonomy): domain Eukaryota; kingdom Metazoa; phylum Chordata; class Amphibia; order Anura; family Bombinatoridae; genus Bombina; species Bombina bombina. Next base: position 604,604,315 of record NC_069500.1, read on the forward strand.
GGACAAAATCTTTGATTTCCTGACCTCCGTCAGAAATATTTTCATGTCCACCAAGTCTATCTGAGTCCCTAGAAATGAAACTCTTGTGAGGGGGGAAAGAGAACTCTTTTTTACTAAGTCCGTGTGAGACTTGGCTAGTTGGAAGGACGACGCTTGAATTAGAATGTCGTCTAGATAAGGCGCCACTGCTATGCCCCGTGACCTTAGAACCGCCAGAAGGGACCCTAGTACCTTCGTGAAGATTCGCGGCGCCGTGGCCAACACGAAAGGAAGAGCCACAAACTGATAATGCTTGTCCAGAAAGCCGAACCTTAGGAACTGGTGATGATCTTTGTGGATAGGAATGTGTAGATACGCATCCTTTAAGTCCACGGTGGTCATATATTGACCCTCCTGGATCAATGATAAGATAGTCTGAATGGTCTCCATCTTGAAAGATGGAACTCTTAGGAATTGGTTTAGGATCTTGAGATCCAGAATTGGTCTGAAAGTTCCCTCCTTTTTGGGAACTATAAACAGATTAGAGTAGAACCCCTGCCCCTGTTCTGCTTTTGGAACTGGGCAGATCACTCCCATGGTAAAGAGGTCTTCTACACAGCGTAAGAACGCCTCTCTTTTTGTCGGGTTTACAGACAATTGAGACAGATGGAACCTCTCCCTTGGAGGGGAATCCTTAAAATCTAGAAGGTATCCCTGGGTTACAATTTCTACTGCCCAGGAATCCTGAACGTCTCTTGCCCAGGCCTGAGAGTCTGCCCCCTACTAGATCCAGTCCCGGATCGGGGGCTACCCCTTCATGCTGACTTAGTGGCAGCAGCAGGCTTTTTGGCCTGTTTACTCTTGTTCCAAGCCTGATTAGGTCTTCCAGTTTGGCTTGGATTGAGCAAAGTTCCCCTCTTTCTTTGCAGCAGGGGAAGAGGTAGAGGGACCACTCTTGAAGTTTCGAAAGGAACAAAAATTATTTTGTTTGGTCCAAGTATTATTTGACTTATCCTGAGGGAGGGTATGACCCTTCCCTCCAGTAATGTCTGAAATGATCTCTTTTAATGCAGGCCTGAATAGGGTCTTACCTTTGAAAGGGATCGACAAAAGCTTAGATTTAGATGACACATCAGCTGACCAGGACTTAAGCCATAACGCTCTACGCGCTAAAATGGCAAAACCTGAATTCTTAGCCGCTAATTTAGCAAGATGAGAAGCGGCATCTGTAATAAAATAATTTGCCAACTTAAGAGCCTGAATTCTGTCTAAAATATCATCTAGTGGGGTCTCCATCTGAAGAGCCTCTTCTAGAGCCTCAAACCAAAAGGCAGCTGCAGTGGTTACCGGTACAGTGCACGCTATAGGTTGGAGAAGAAAACCTTGATGAACAAAAATTTTCTTTAGGAGACCCTCTAATTTCTTATCCATAGGATCAATGAAAGCACACCTGTCTTCAATAGGTATAGTTGTACGCTTAGCCAGGGTAGAAATTGCTCCCTCCACCTTAGGGACCGTCTGCCATGAGTCCTTTATGGTGTCAGAAATGGGAAACATTTTTTTAAAAACAGGAGGGGGAGAGAACGGAATACCTGGTTTATCCCACTCCTTAGTAACAATGTCCGAAATCCTCTTAGGGACCGGAAACACATCAGTGTAAACAGGAACCTCTAAATATTTGTCCATTTTACACAATTTCTCTGGAACTACAATAGGGTCACAATCATCCAGAGTAGCTAAAACCTCCCTAAGCAATAAGCGGAGGTGCTCTAGCTTAAATTTAAATGCAGTCATATCTGAATCTGTCTGAGGGAACGTCTTTCCTGAATCAGAAATCTCTCCCTCAGACATCAAATCCCTCATCCCTACTTCAGAACCTTGTGAGGGAATATCGGATACGGCTACTAAAGCGTCAGAAGTCTCAGCATTTGTTCTTAACCCAGAGCTACTGCGCTTCCCTTGCAAACCAGGCAGCTTAGATAAAACCTCTGTGAGGGTAGTATTCATAACTGAAGCCATATCTTGCAAGGTGAAAGAATTAGACGCACTAGAAGTACTTGGCGTCGCTTGTGCGGGCGTTACTGGTTGTGACACTTGGGGAGAACTATATGGCAAAACCTGATTTCCTTTTGTCTGAGAATCATCTAATGCCAAACTTTTATAAGTCAAAATATGCTGTTTGCAATTTATAGACATATCAGTACAAGTGGGACACATTCTAAGAGGGGGTTCCACAATGGCTTCTAAACAAATTGAACAATGAGTTTCCTCAGTGTGTCAGACATGTTTAACAGACTAGTAATAAAGCAAGCAAGCTTGGAAAACACTTTATTTAATGAAAAAACATAATTTATGCTTACCTGATAAATTTATTTCTCTTGTGGTGTATCCAGTCCACGGATCATCCATTACTTGTGGGATATCCTCCTTACCAACAGGAAGTTGCAAGAGGATCACCCACAGCAGAGCTGCTATATAGCTCCTCCCCTAACTGCCATATCCAGTCATTCGACCGAAACTAGCCGAGAAAGGAGAAACCATAGGGTGCAGTGGTGACTGTAGTTTAAAATTTAGACCTGCCTTAAAAAGGACAGGGTGGGCCGTGGACTGGATACACCACAAGAGAAATAAATTTATCAGGTAAGCATAAATTATGTTTTCTCTTGTTAGGTGTATCCAGCACACGGATCATCCATTACTTGTGGGATACCAATACCAAAGCTAAAGTACACGGATGAAGGGAGGGACAAGGCAGGTACTTAAACGGAAGGGACCACTGCCTGTAGAACCTTTCTCCCAAAAATAGCCTCCGAAGAAGCAAAAGTATAAAATTTGTAAAATTTTGAAAAGGTATGAAGCGAAGACCAAATCGCCGCTTTGCAAATCTGTTCAACAGAAGCCTCATTTTTAAAGGCCCAGGTGGAAGCCACAGCTCTAGTAGAATGAGCTGTAATCCTTTCAGGGGGCTGCTGTCCAGCAGTCTCATAGGCTAAGCGTATTACGCTCCGAAGCCAAAAAGAAAGAGAGGTTGTCGAAGCCTTTTGACCTCTCCTCTGTCCAGAGTAAACAACAAACAGGGAAGATGTTTGACGAAAATCTTTAGTCGCTTGTAAGTAAAACTTTAAAGCACGGACTACGTCCAAATTATGTAAAAGACGTTCCTTCTTTGAAGAAGGATTAGGACACAATGATGGAACAACAATCTCTTGATTGATATTCTTGTTGGAAACTACCTTAGGTAAAAACCCAGGTTTTGTACGCAGAACTACTTTATCTGTATGGAAAATCAGATAAGGAGAATCACATTGTAAAGCTGATAACTCAGAGACTCTACGAGCCGAGGAAATAGCCATCAAAAACAGAACTTTCCAAGATAAAAGTTTGATATCAATGGAATGAAGGGGTTCAAACGGAACTCCTTGAAGAACCTTAAGAACCAAGTTTAAGCTCCATGGAGGAGCAACAGGTTTAAACACAGGCTTAATTCTAACCAAAGCCTGACAAAATGCCTGGACGTCTGGAATCTCTGCCAGACGCTTGTGCAAAAGGATAGACAGAGCAGAAATCTGTCCCTTTAAAGAACTAGCTGATAATCCTTTATCCAAACCCTCTTGGAGAAAGGACAATATCCTAGGAATCCTAACCTTACTCCATGAGTAATTCTTGGATTCACACCAAAGAAGATATTTGCGCCATATCTTATGGTAGATTTTCCTGGTTACAGGCTTTCGTGCCTGTATTAAGGTATCAATGACTGACTCGGAGAAGCCACGCCTTGATAAAATCAAGCGTTCAATCTCCAGGCAGTCAGTCTCAGAGAAATTAGATTTGGATGATTGAAAGGACCTTGTAGTAGAAGGTCTTGTCTCAGAGGCAGAGGCCAAGGTGGAAAGGATGACATGTCCACCAGGTCTGCATACCAGGTCCTGCGTGGCCACGCAGGCGCGATCAAGATCACCGATGCTCTCTCCTGTTTGATTTTGGCAATCAGTCAAGGGAGCAGAGGAAACGGTGGAAACACATAAGCCAGGTTGAAGAACCACGGTGCTGCTAGAGCATCTATCAGCGTCGCTTCTGGGTCCCTGGACCTGGATCCGTAACAAGGAAGCTTGGCGTTCTGGCGAGACGCCATGAGATCCAATTCTGGTGTGCCCCAACGATGAACCAATTGAGCAAACACCTCCGGATGGAGTTCCCACTCCCCCGGATGAAAAGTCTGACGACTTAGAAAATCCGCCTCCCAGTTCTCTACACCTGGGATATGGATCGCTGATAGATGGCAAGAGTGAGTCTCTGCCCAGCGAATTATCTTGGAGACTTCTAACATCGCTAGGGAGCTCCTGGTCCCCCCTTGATGGTTGATGTAAGCCACAGTCGTGATGTTGTCCGACTGAAATCTGATGAACCTCAGGGTTGCTAACTGAGGCCAAGCTAGAAGAGCATTTAATATTGCTCTTAACTCCAGAATATTTATTGGGAGGAGTTTCTCCTCCTGAGTCCACGATCCCTGAGCCTTCAGAGAATTCCAGACTGCACCCCAACCTAGAAGGCTGGCATCTGTTGTTACAATTGTCCAATCTGGCCTGAGAAAGGTCATACCTTTGGGCAGATAGACCCGAGATAGCCACCAGAGAAGAGAATCTCTGGTCTCTTGATCAAGATTTAGCAGAGGGGACAAATCTGTGTAATCCCCATTCCACTGACTGAGCATGCATAATTGCAGCGGTCTGAGATGTAGGCGCGCAAATGGCACTATGTCCATCGCCGCTACCATTAAGCCGATCACTTCCATGCACTGAGCCACCGAAGGGCGCGGAATGTAGTGAAGAACACGGCAGGAATTTAGAAGCTTTGATAACCTGGACTCCGTCAGGTAAATTTTCATTTCTACAGAATCTATCAGAGTTCCTAGGAAGGAAACCCTTGTGAGGGGTGATAGAGAACTCTTTCCCTCGTTCACTTTCCACACATGCGACCTCAGAAATGCCAACACTATGTCCGTATGAGATTTGGCAAATTGGAAGTTTGACGCCTGTATCAGGATGTCGTCTAGATAAGTGGCCACTGCTATGCCCCGTGGTCTTAGGACCGCCAGAAGAGACCCCAGAACCTTTGTAAAAATTCTTGGGGCTGTAGCTAACCCGAAGGGAAGAGCCACAAACTGGTAATGCCTGTCTAGAAAGGAAAACCTTAGGAACCGATGATGATCTTTGTGAATCGGTATGTGAAGGTAAGCCTCCTTAAAATCCACTGTGGTCATGTACTGACCCTCCTGGATCATAGGTAGGATTGTCCGAATAGTTTCCATTTTGAACGATGGAACTCTGAGGAATTTGTTTAAGATCTTTAGATCCAAAATTGGTCTGAAGATTCCCTCTTTTTTGGGAACCACAAACAGATTTGAATAAAATCCCTGTCCTTGTTCCATCTGTGGAACTGGATGGATCACTCCCATTATTAGGAGGTCTTGCACACAGCGTAAAAATGCCTCTTTCTTTATCTGGTTTACAGATAATCTCGAAAGGTGAAATCTCCCTTGTGGGGGGGAAGCTTTGACGTCCAGAAGATATACCTGAGATATGATCTCCAACGCCCAGGGATCCGCACATCTCTTTCCCACGCCTGGGCGAAGAGAGAAAGTCTGCCCCCTACTAGATCCGTTGCCGGATAGGGGGCCGTTCCTTCATGCTGTCTTAGAGGCAGCAGCAGGCTTTCTGGCCTGCTTGCCTTTGCTCCAGGCCTGGTTAGATTTCCAGGCCGGCTTGGATTGCGCAAAAGTTCCCTCCTGTTTTGTAGCAGAGGAAGTTGATGCTGCACCTGCCTTGAAGTTTCGAAAGGCACGAAAATTAGACTGTTTGGCCCTTGATTTGGCCCTGTCCTGAGGAACGGTATGACCCTTACCTCCAGTAATGTCAGCAATAATTTCCTTCAAACCAGGCCCGAATAGGGTCTGCCCCTTGAAGGGAATGTTAAGTAATTTAGACTTTGAAGTTATGTCAGCTGACTAAGATTTAAGCCATAGCGCCCCCACGCGCCTGGATGGCGAATCCAGAATTCTTAGCCGTTAGTTTAGTCAAATGAACAATGTCATCAGAAACAAAAGAATTAGCTAGCTTAAGTGTTCTAAGCTTGTCAAGTATTTCAGTCAATGGAGTAGCTGTCTGAAAGGCCTCTTCCAGAGACTCAAACCAGAACGCCGCAGCAGCAGTGACAGGAGCAATGCATGCAAGGGGCTGCAGGATAAAACCTTGTTGAATAAACATTTTCTTAAGGTAACCTAATTTTTTATCCATTGGATCTGAAAAAGCACAACTGTCCTCGACAGGGATAGTGGTACGCTTTGCTAAAGTAGAAACTGCTCCCTCCACCTTAGGGACCGTCTGCCATAAGTCCCGTGTGGTGGCATCTATTGGAAACATTTTTCTAAAAATAGGAGGGGGGGAAAACGGCACACCGGGTCTGTCCCACTCCTTAGTAATAATTTCTGTAAACCTTTTAGGTATTGGAAAAACGTCAGTACACACCGGCACCGCGTAGTATTTATCCAGTCTACACAATTTCTCTGGCACTGCAATTGTGTCACAGTCATTCAGAGCAGCTAAAACCTCTCCAAGCAACACCCGGAGGTTCTCAAGCTTAAATTTAAAAGTAGACATATCTGAATCAGGTTTCCCCGAGTCAGAGACGTCACCCACAGACTGAAGCTCTTCCTCAGCTTCTGCATAATGCGACGCAGTATCAGACATGGGCCTTAAAACATCTGCGCGCTCTGTATTACGCCTAACCCCAGAGCTATTGCGCTTTCCTCTGAATTCAGGCAGTCTGGCTAATACCGCTGACAGGGTATTATCCCTGATTGCCGCCATGTCCTGCAAAGTAATCGCTATGGGCGTCTTTGATGTACTTGGCGCCATTTTAGCGTGAGTCCCTTGAGCGGGAGTCAAAGGGTCCGACACGTGGGGAGAGTTAGTCGGCATAACTTCCCCCTCGTCAGAATCCTCAGGTGATAATTATTTTAAAGATAACAGCTGATCTTTATTGTTTAAAGTGAAATCAATACATTTAGTACACATTCTCCTATGGGGTTCCACCATGGCATTTAAACATAATGAACAAGGAGTTTCCTCTATGTCAGACATGTTGATACAGACTAGCAATGAGACTAGCAAGCTTGGAAAACACTTTAAATCAAGTTAACAAGCAATATAAAAAAACATTACTGTGCCTTTAAGAGAAACAAATTTTGCCAAAATTTGAAATAACAGTGAAAAAAGGCAGTTAAACTAACAAAATTTTTACAGTGTATGTAACAAGTTAGCAGAGCATTGCACCCACTTGCAAATGGATGATTAACCCCTTAATACAAAAAACAGATTAACAAAACGAAAAATATGTTTTTTAAACAGTCATAACTGCCACAGCTCCTACTTTTGAAGCCTTTTGAGCCCTTCAGAGATGTCCTATAGCATGCAGGGGACTGCTGAGGGAAGCTGAATGTCACAGTTTGTAATTTTAACTGCACCAACTGTAACTTTTATACTATAACAGTGGAAAGCCTCAGGAAACTGTTTCTAGGCAAAAATAAAGCCAGCCATGTGGAAAAAACTAGGCCCCAATAAGTTTTATCACCAAAGCATATATAAAAACGATTAAACATGCCAGCAAACGTTTTATATTGCACATTAATCAGAGTATATACCTTTGATAGCAAGCCTGATACTAGTCGCTATTAAATCACTGTATTTAGGCTTTAACTTACATTAATCCGGTATCAGCAGCATTTTCTAGCAAATTCCATCCCTAGAAAAACTTAACTGCACATACCTTATTGCAGGATACCCTGCACGCCATTCTCCCTCTGAAGTTACCTCACTCCTCAGACATATGTGAGAATAGCAGTGGATCTTAGTTACTTCTGCTAAGATCATAGAAAAACGCAGGCAGATTCTTCTTCTAAATGCTGCCTGAGATAAAATAGTACACTCCGGTACCATTTAAAAACAAACTTTTGATTGAAGAAAAAACTAACTATATTTTACCACTTTCCTCTTACTACCTTCAGCTATGTTGAGAGCTTGCAAGAGAATAGACTGGATATGGCAGTTAGGGGAGGAGCTATATAGCAGCTCTGCTGTGGGTGATCCTTTTGCAACTTCCTGTTGGGAAGGAGAATATCCCATAAGTAATGGATGATCCGTGGACTGGATACACCTAACAAGAGAAAAACACAATTTGCAAAAACGGTACTGTGCCTTTAAGAGAAAAAAAAGGCATACACAAACTGCAAAACAGGTTAAAATTTCTTCAATTTTTCTGAAATTTTAAGTGTACCCACTAAGCTTTAGAAGGATTGCACCACAAGTTAATAAGCAATAAACCCCCAAATGACAAAATCGGATTGAAAAATGTGTAAAACCGGTTAAACACCCCTATAAGCACCTTGCCACAGCTCTGCTGTGGCCCTACCTGCCCCTAGGAATGATAATATGGGGTTAAAGCTTCGAATAGGCCCTCAAAAGATCATCAGGACCTCAGGAGAAGTTGCTTGCTGCTTGTCTGTATAACTGAATGCGCAACTGAGGCACGAAAATATGCCCCGCCCACCTCACTCGATGTTACTGGGGCCTACTCAAATCTAACAAACTTAGTTTGAAAACCATGTGGGTTATAACAAACCCAAAATAAGCCAAATGACCCCTCAAGCAAACATCCCATAAACCTAAACGTTACTCCCAGGACACACAAATGTTTGTACCAATTTCATATAAACAAACTGAGTGCCCAAAAAAGTTTTAGCCCTTTATGCAAGCTAGTAAAACCTCTTTCATACTAGGATTACTGCTTACCCTTCCCCTAATGGGGATACTGTCAGCCTTTCTGAGTTAACACAGTCTCTGCAGAAAAATGACTGAACATACCTCATTGCTGTATAGCAAGAACCGTTCCTCACACTGAAGTTTTCCTGTACTCCTCAGCTCATATAGGAACAGCAGTGGACCTTAGTTACAAATGCTAAGAACATCATCCTCCAGGCAGAAATCTTTATCTATGTCCTGCCTGAGAGCAAATAGTACAACACCGGTACCATTTAAAAATAACAAACTCTTGATTGAAGATGAAATAAAAACTAACAGTTTAATACCTCTTCTCTTTACTCTTCCTGCTTAGAGCCAGCAAAGAGAATGACTGGAGGGTGGAGTTAAGGGGGGAGCTATATAGACAGCTCTGCTGTGGTGCTCTCTTTGCTACTTCATGTCAGGAAGGACAATATTCCACAAGTTAGGATGAATCCGTGGACTCGGTACATCATGCAAAAGAAACAGTTATTGCAGGATGCCTCAATATCGAGGCATCACTGCAATAACATGACAGCGGCAGAAAGCGATCAGGATCGCTTCCACCTCTTTCAAAGACCAAGGACGTACAGGGTCGTTAAGGGCATTTTTTTTTTTGAGGATGTACCCTGTCGTTGGTCATTAAGGGGTTAAAGGGACACTGAACCCAAATTTTTTCTTTTGTGATTCAGATAGAGCATACAATTTTAAGAAACTTTCTAATTTACTTCTATTATCATTTTTTTTTTCATTCTCTTGGTATCTTTATTTGAAAAGCAACAATGTAAGTTTAGATGCTGGCCCATTTTTGGTGAACAACCTGGGTTGTTCTTGCTGATTGGTGGATTAATTTAACCGACCAATAAACAAGTGATGTCCAGTGTTCTGAACCAAAAATAGCTTAGATGCCTTCTTTTTCAAATAAAGATAGCAAGAGAACGAAGAAAAATTGATAATAGGAGTAAATTAGAAAGTTGCTTAAAATTGCATGCTCTATCTGAATCACGAAAGAAAAAAAATTTGGGTTCAGTGTCCCTTTAACATCAAAAATGAAATTATAAAGAAATCTCTCATCTTGGAAAAACAAACCACTGTCTTGGTTAGGCAGAATAGGGGTAATCAAGATGAGCATTCTCCCCCGGCTACTTTACATTCTTCAAGCGGTTCCTATATCACTTCCTTCGGACTATCTCCCCCAAATTAAAAAAATAATAGATCAATTTATAAGGGCAGACATAAGACCAAGAATACCACAGAGAACTATGTATCTCCCGAGAGATAGGGGAGGACTAGGGGTACCAGACCTTACATCCTACAAACACGCAATACAACTTCAACATATTGTTGAATGGTCCCATAACAACAATCATAAGGCTTGGATACACCTAGATAGACACATTTTTTTATTAAATAATATAGACACGCTAGACTGGATTCCCTCCCAAAATAGAACCAGAATCTTGAAATGCTATCCACCATCAGCTGATGTCTTAGCTGAGTGAGATAAAATAGTTTCAACTAGCACAAATATATCATCTAGACACTCCCTATCATTGAAAACATTCATCTGCCTTATCACCAACTAGGCGCTCGTCTAAAAAAAAACCTTACTCCCTTAAATAATGTTCCCTAACAGGCATTATTGAAAATGGTAAACTAAAAACACAGGCCCAACCCGAGTTTTTTTAGTCTTGGCTTCATAATTATATTACCCATTACAAGAACAGACAAGAATTGAACAGAGATCCAACACTTTTTGAGAGTTTATGCCTCATGAATGCACTCCCACAACATTTAATATATATTATTTACAAGATTATATTGATACCTGATACATCAACACTACCCTCTTACACAACTGTTTGGAGCAGGGAGTTGAACATAGATAACGATCCAGATACTTGGCTTAAAGCATTAACAAAAAAATCATCAGTCACTGCAAATACTCAAGAAACACAGCTTAAACTATTGTGTAGATGGTACCTGACCCTGATCAGACTTCATAAAATATACCCCTCTGCGGGCACAAAGTGCTGGAGAGGTTGTGGAGAAGATGGAACTCTGCTTCACATTTGGTGGTTCTGCTCACAGTTGAGAAGTTTCTGGACAACAATATTAGAAAAGATGTCACACATTTTAAACGTTGAAATACCTAATACACCTCTTATGGTCTTGTTCCACTCCCTGCCCAAGATAAAAGAAGAGTCAAAGTTGGCTCTGTTATTGGTTATGCTTAATGGTGCTAAAAAGTTAATTCCTAGAAAATGGAAGTCCCAAAATATTACTACGATTACAAGAATAGTACTCACATGTTGATGAGTTACTCATCTTGGAAAGATATCATTACTTAAAGGGACACTAAACCCAAAATGTTTCTTTCATGATTCAGATAGAGAATACAATTTTAAACAACATTCCAATTTACTTCCATTATATATTTTGCTTCATTTTTTAGATGTCGTTTGTTGAAGAAATAGCAATGCACACGAGGCATCTATGTGCAGCAACCAATCAGCAGCTACGGAGCATATATAAATATGCTTTTCAGCAAAGCATATCAAGAAAATAAAACAAATTAGATAATAGAAGTAAATTAGAAAGTTGTTTAAAATTGCATGCTCTTTCTAAACCACAAAAGAAAAAATTTGGGTTTCATGTCCCTTTAAAGAGACAGTCAACCCCAGAATTTTTGTTGTTTAAAAAGAAAGATAATTCCTTTATTACATATTCCCCAGTTTTGCATAACCAACACGGTTATAGAAATACACTTGTTTCCTCTGTGATTACCTTGTATCTAAGCCTCTGCAAACTGCCCCCTTATTTCAGTTCTTTTGACAGATTTGCATTTTAGCCAATCAGTGCTCACTCCAGGGTAACTTCACGTGCATGAGCTCAATGTTATCTATATGAAACACATGAACTAATGCCCTCTAGTTGTCAAAATGCATTCAGATTAGAGGCAGTCTTCAAGGTCTAAGCAATTAGCATATGAACCCCCTAAGTTTAGCTTTCAACTAAGAATACCAAGAGAACAAAGCAAAATTGGTGATAAAAGTAAATTGGAAAAATTACATTCCCCATTTAAATCATAAAAGTTTTTTTTGGAATTGACTGTCCCTTTTAAAACACAAAAGTTAGAGACACATAAAGTAATGCTGGCCCTGTGGAATAACACACTATAATCTGAAGATTATACACGTTCCATGTTCCCCGGATTGGACCCTTCTGGACTGGGACCATGGCCCTTCTCCCCCCCCCCTCTTTTTTTTCTCTCACTTCCCCTATCATTTTATCCCGGACTATCCTTTCTTCTTCTCTCACTAAAGACTTAAACCTACCCATATCATATACAGAGGATTGTTTACCTCTGAAGCACTGTAAAAGTACTATTGCAAAGCAAATTAAAATTTAAAAACACAAGCTTCGAATCTGGGACTTAGAATCCAAAACGTCAAAGACCTGGACTATATCCTCAGTTATTAAACCACATTCCTTATCTCCTGGAACTCAAAAGGGCACTCATGAATATTATCTGGACAATACATTATACTTCAACATTACATTCAATGTAAAAGAACTGACAAATATGTATTGTAGAATGTTTGATTTAATCATTGATTGATTGTCACTTTGATTATTTATATAATAAAGCTTGTTTAAAGAAAATAATAAAAAAATATTTTTTCGACACTATTGCTTAATAAGAGCACAAGACAATATTTAATCCCAGAGCAGGATATGTAGTACAGTGAGGCTCCCTTATTTTTTATGATACTAAATTATGTAAGTTAATTAAATATTAAAAGGATATACTTGCTCTACAGTAAGTGTACCCTGCTTATAGTCTGTGGTGAAAGCTGTATCACTTATGATTTGCTGAACCCCAATCTGCTGAGGCACTGGGGTCAGCGTGTGCTGTAAGTAGCCCAGCAGTTGCTCAAAGATTGTTTAATTAATGTGTAGAAGAAAAGGGGGATACAAGTTAAAGCTTACAGTTAAAGGGACATGACACCCACACTTTTTCTTTCATGATTTAGAAAGAGAATGCAATTTTAAACATCTTTCTAATTTACTTATATTATCTAATTTGTTTTATTCTCTTGATATTCTTTGCTGAAAAAGCATATCTAGATATGCTCAGAGCTGCTGATTGGTTGCTGCACATAGAAGCCTCGTATGATTGGCTCACCATGTGCATTGCTTTTTCTTCAACTAAGGATTTCTAAAAAAATTAGCAAAATAAATAATAGAAGTAAATTGTAATGTTGTTTTCTATTCTCTATCTGAATCATGAAAGAAATCAGAACTATTCTTATATATATATATATATATATATATATATATATATATATATATATATATATATATATATATATATATATATATATTTATATATACACAGACACACCTACATACAGTTTATATGTAGCATAATCTGACTTTTTATGACACACTGTGTAGCGCTTGTGTTGTCCTTCAGTGTGTGCTTTTACTTTTGACAAATAAAAGTTATGTTTTATTCAGTTACCATGCTCGCTGGACATTTGAATTTGTTGCATAATCAGACTAGGCACAGACTATTTCCAGAAAGTCAAATCACAATGTCATGAATACAAAGTTTTGGCACTTATTCATGGGGACAACCCCGCCCACACAAAAACATGGCAAACATCCATCTACGTATTAGTAAAGTCAAAATTGAACTTTGTTTATAGAGAGTATGCAATTAAAACAAAAAAACTTTCAAATTTACATCTAATATCAAAATTTGCTTGGTTGTCTTGGTATCCTTATAGAAGAGTAAACCTGTAGGCTAATAGGGGCTCAGGAAGGTGCACATGCAAGCTCCTGGGCCTACCTAAATTAATATTTAAAGGGACATGAAACCCCTAACTTTTATTTTAGGATTCAGATAGAGCGTGCAGTTTTAAACAACTTTCTTATTTACTTCTATTATCAAATTTTCTTTGTTCTCCAGGTATGCTTTGATGAAAAGCAGGAAAGGAATTTCAGGAGCATGCATATTACTGCAACATTAAAGGGACACTATACCCAAACATTTTCTTTCATGATTAAGGTAGAGAATACAATTTTAAACAACATTCTAATTTTCTTCTATTACCTAATTTGCTTCATTCTTTAGATATACTTTAATGAAAAATAGCAATGCACACGGTGAACCAATCACAGGAGGCATCTATGTGCAGCTACCAATCAGCAGCTACTAAGCATATCTAGATATGCTTTACAGCAAAGAATATCAAGAGAATGAAGCAAAATAGAATTTATAATTGTATGCTCTTTCTAAATCAAGAAAGAAAAAATTTGGGTTTCGTGTCCCTTTAAATAGCAGCATTTTTGCAAGAATATTATACATTTTGCAAAAACACTAGATGGCAATACTTTTTTTTCTAAAAACACATATTCCACTCTGGTGCACTCAAATATTGTCCAAAAAGGGATTAACTCTCAAAACAAATTAAAAATAAATTTAAAATAATATATGTCACGAAAACCTCAGGATTTAGCTAAGAAGGGGTTAATTCTGTGTAGCTTGAACTCAAAACAGTTATTTGTTTTTCAAGAAGAATTGTGACTTGTCTTTTCTTTGAAGTGCCAGGAGCCTCCTAAATAGCCCCACCAAATGTTATTGTGTATGCATTGAGTCATAAAGCCACTCAAGCTCTTAGTCCCAGAGATACACAGGATAGAGTTTATGGCTTAGGCTGTCAATAGAATGCATGATGCAAAACAGGGCCTCCATCACAAAAACTGACCAGGTCACTGAAAGGACATTGGTATATTATGTACATATGTGTGTTAAAACTGGTATAACCTTAAATGAAGGTAAATATGACAACCTATAGCATATTTGATATCAAACTGATTCTCCCAATGAAACTAAGAGGTTCCCGATATGTAAATATAGAAATAGAGTTACCTAGCAGAAATTATAATGGATTGTATAATTTCAGGCAAGAACTTAGTCTATTGAAGAGCATAAAGACAGGGGGGTTTCTTAGCTCGCCCAGGAGGGTGTGGTCAGGCAACCTGATCTCTGGAAAATGGTATAAGAATCTTATGTTTTTAACAATTCTTACAAGGGGAGCTGTTTTACAGAAGTAAGGAGCCATCATTTTCATGCCAGCCCCTGGCGCAGATCTTGAAAACTAGGAAAGTATTCAATTCTGTTTTCTCCTTTTTATTTTAAAACACTGTTTGCGTGTGTAATTTTATTTGTAACAACTTTTTATTAATAATGCATTGTGCATAATATTGTTGGCATAATAAATAATTCCTTTATTAAGTTTGGCCTTTGTCTAATAATTGAACCACGTTACTGAAAGAGACTGGAATATTAGAACTGTATAATTTAGGTTATTTTCTGCTAAATTGTATTTAGAGAGTTAATGTGTAAAGTCTGGGGTTTTTCTTAGGATTTTCCCTTTAATAAATTTTAAGTGGTGACAGTATTGGAGCTATAGGATTGTTGGTTTAGTGTGGGTGGCATTAAAAGGGAGTTTTGGGCATTTCTCTTACGTCTAGTACAGACTAGGGAGTGTGGTTAACCCTTGCATCCACTAAACTGAATCACAAGCTTGCCTGGTGTGGCTAGATTGTGACCTATTGGTGACAGTAAAAGGGGGCTGATAACCCTTTCTGTGCCAAATAAGTGACTGGCGCAGGGTTGGATAACCTTGGTTCGTCACAATATCATACACAGAAAACTATATGTAATCAACAATAAACAACAATCTATTACGACGTATATATAGGCTGTGCAGTACTTTGCTTATCATACCGCAATACGTATATATACACGTCGGAACTGAAGGAAGCTCTAGAAGTCTCGTCTGTTAAGTTACAGTCGAGAGCTGGAGTATCTGTCCTCATACGGAACCAGAGCACGATTGGTGCTCTGGTTCCATATGAAGGTAGATGCCAGATCTTTACAGATAGTGACACTGTCTAAAAAAAGTGTTTTATAGGTACTGGCAGACAGCTGCCAGTACCTAAGATGGCGGACACTAATTAGAGGGGGGGAGGGATCAGGGGGGATCCTACACTTTTTGGGAGGGATCAGGGGGGATCCTACACTGCAGAAAATAAGAAATTAATAAAACATAAATAAAACATTATTGCCTTAAATCTTCATATTGGCAGACTGTTTACCAGTATTTAAAATGGTGGTGACCAGTGGGGGGGGGGGGGGGGGGGGGGTGGAGGAAGAGGGCTGTTTGGGAGGGATTAGGTAGGGATAAGGTAGGAGGGTAATATCTACATGAAAGCTAAAATTAACCCTACAAGCTACCTAATTAACCCCTTCACTCCCAGGAATTTTAGATGTGTGGTGCACAGCTGCAATTAGCAGCCTTCTTATTACCAAAAGGCAATGGCAAAGCCATACATGGCTGCTATTTCTTAACAAAGGGGATCCCAGAGAAGCTTTTACAACCATATCTGTCATGATTGCATAAGCGGTATGTAAATCATTTCAGTGAGAAACAAAAAGTTTGTGCAAAAGTTTTTTGTTTTTTTTATATGATCGCATTTGGCAGTGAAATGACGGCATGAAATATACCAAAATAAGCCTAGATCGATAACTTGGGTTGTCTACTTAAAAAAAAAAATAGTTTGATAGGTATATAAAAAAACAAGGCTCTATTTCTGTTTAAATAGAGTGATAGCAAAAATGCTAAAAATTATCCGGTATTTTGGGCAAGTTCTTCTCTGAAAGACCTGGTAGTGAAGAGGTCAAATATATAGATACACATCACATACCCCAGGGTACAATCGTCTAAAAAACAATAACCCTAATCCTGTAAGTATAAAAAACTGGAAGATATCATTTGATCCATTCATCAAAGAACACCAATTACTAAAACTCATCAAAAGTTTAAGTATGATCCAAACTGAACAAATAAACTTGATGTAATCTATGACAAATTCATCAACCTAGAGTGAAAATGCATCTCTTCATATATATTGGAAAGTTTGTGTGTAAAATTGACAAATGTGGGCTAATTGTAGGTAATACAATAAGTCAGTGAATCCTCATGAAAAAAATAACCAGTCTTTTAAAATAGTATAGTAATCACTATAAACATAAACTTTGTCTACCTGGGTTAAAAACACTTCTGTAACAGAAACCCCCTTCTTTGTGGTGTGGATTTGTGTCCTGTATCTCTGACTGGTGCAGATTTGTCCATAAGCAGAGCTGCCTAGCTCTTAGACCGTGGGCTGCTGCAGTTCCGGTATGTGGTGGGAGTTACATTCAAGGTTCAATGGTCTCTCTTTAGGGACCTAATTACATAAGCCTGCAACGCGTTTCAATCCACCACCGGGTCATTCTCAAGCATAAGGCTGTATTGTCTAATTCCATCATTTTATTTTGCCGTCTTCGTTTCGATTGGAGGGAATGTTTGAGAATGGATTTTGTGCTCTTTCCTCATAATTTAAAAGAAACTAAGAAATATATTTAAAGGGCCACTGTAAGTAAATATTTTATATGCCTGTTACTAACTAACTACCCCAAATACGCTTTTTATCAATAGCATTTCATTAACATATTTCTACCGTATATCAGAAATCTTGTCTGCAAATTTAATTGTTTTCCAAACCCACTCCGTGGGTATCCTTTGCTGTGTACCAATCCATTTACAATACCTAGGTTTCAAAATGGCGCTTTAAACACAAAGTTATTGGTTTAAGTATTTTGAACATGCAGTGCTGAAAATAGTGGGCAGGATAACGTGACATTATCGGTGAATAAAAGATATAACTTTTAGAACGTTATGAAACTTCGTTTTGGAGAAAATATAGGTCAGTAGGTTTTAATTAATGTTTATTAACTTTAATATGTTAGTTGTTTATGTTAGTTGTTTAGCTTAAAAATTATAACAGAAAGTAATCCTTTAACTTCAAATGTCTCAAATATAGAAACATTATTGAATTCTCTATTATAATAATCACATCTATTTTTTCATAAATAAATATTAATTTATAAAAACTCAAGCCTGTTATTTAATGAACCATAAAATCTATATTATATAAGAAGGTGGTACATAAAATTAATTAAAGATATATATATATATATATATATAATTCATAAAAATCAAATTACTGAAAAGAAAGTGCATAATATTAATACAAATTAGAAATATTTAAAAAACATATATTAAAAAAAGATGAATTTGTTAAAATTAATTTATTTACATTTTTATTTTATTAAGTTTTAACCATCAAATTTATATTTAATTACATTAAAGGGGCACTGAACCCAAATTTTTTCTTTTGTGATTCAGATAGAGCATGCAATTTTAAGCAACTTTCTAATTTACTCCTAAATATAAATTTTTCTTTATTATCTTGCTTTCTTTATTTGAAAAAGAAGGCATCTAAGCTTTTTTTTTGGTTCAGACCTCTGGACAGCATTTTTTTTATTGGTGGATGAATTTATCCACCAATCAGCAAGGACAACCCAAGTTGTTCACCAAAAATGGGCCGGCATCTAAACTTACATTCTTGCATTTCAAATAAAGATACAAAGAGAATAAAGAAAATTTGATAATAGGAGTAAATTAGAAAGACGCTTAAAATGTCATGCTCTATCTGAATCACGAAAGAAAACATATGAGTTCAGTGTCCCTTTAAGCAAGTAAGATCCAATTGTAAAATTAACCCTTTTATAGTCAGAGAATATAGTTCAAATATCCATTTGCTTTCTTTCTGAATATTCTTTCCTCTCCATTTATTACCCATTTTTGAAAACACTATATAAGAAAAATTATTTAAAGGGCCACTAAACCCAAAATCTTTCTTTCATGATTCAGATAGAACATACACATTTTTAACAACATTACAATTTACTTCTATTATTCATTTTGCTTCATTTTTTAGATATCCTTATTTGAAGAAAAAGCAATGCACATGGGTGAGCCAATCACATGAGGCTTCTATGTGCAGCAACCAATCAGCAGCTACTGAGCATATCTAGATATGCTTTTCAGCAAAGAATATCAAGAGAATAAAACAAATTAGATTATAGAAGTAAATTAGAAAGATGTTTAAAATTGCATTCTCTTTCTAAATCATGAAAGAAAAAATGTGGGTTTCATGTCCCTTTAAGTTACCACCACAAAATTACATTTTTTTTTATGAACTTGAAGGCCTCAGTCTTTATCTGCGTGTTCAATAGATAAAATATGTTTGCAAATCCTTTCCCTAAGGGTTCTTTCAGACTCACCAACATATTGTTTGCCACACTTACATTCACTAAGTTATACAACATTTTGGTCTGCGCATCTAATTAAATCTTTAATTTTATATTCTTTGCCTGTAACATTAAACAGAAAAAAAATATTTTTATTTTTTTACTTCTTCATGATTTACAGATTAAGCAGGGGAAAAAAATTGTATTTTATTCCCTTCTAAATCCCGTTTTGTATTTTTCTCTCATCTCTGTTGGAACTAGAACACTTTTCAAGTTTATCATCTGAGTTTAGAACATGGCAGTGTTTTCTTAAAATCTTTTAAATTATTTTATAATTTCCACTATATTGCATAATAAATCGAATATTCAAACAATTCCCAGTATCTGTAACTCGTATTTTCTTATCTAATAGTATATTTCTATCAACTAATGTTCAGCTAGATTACGAGTTTTGTCGGTAAAAACTTGCGTTGCTAACGAGCCTTTTTTTCCAGCGCTCACTTTAAACAGCGCTGGTATTACAAGTTTTCTGAATGGCTGCGTTAGCCTCAGAAAAGTGAGCGTTGAGCAAATTTAGCGCCACTTCTCCCTGTAATACCAGCGTTGCTTACGGTAGCGGTAAGCAGGTAAAACGTGCTTGTGCACGATTTCTCCATAGGAAACAATGGGGCAGAATCGGCTGAAAAAAAACTAACACCTGCAAAAAAGCAGCGTTCAGCTCCTAACGCAGCCCCATTGTTTCCTATGTGAAAACACTTTCTAAGTCTACACCTAACACCCTAACATGAACCCCGAGTCTAAACACCCTTAACCTTACACTTATTAACCCCTAATCTGCCTCCCCGACATCTGCATAATATTATTAACCCCTAATCTGCCGCTCCATAAACCGCCGCCACCTACATTATACTTATGAACCCCTAATCTGCTGCCCCTAACATCGCCGACACTTAACTACAATTATTAACCCCTAATCTGCCGCTCCATAAACCGCCGCCACCTACATTATACTTATGAACCCCTAATCTGCTGCCCCTAACATCGCCGACACTTACATTATAGTTATTAACCCCTAATCTGCCGCCCCCAACGTCGCCGCCACTTAACTACAATTATTAACCCCTAATCTGCCGACCGGACATCACTGCCACTATAATAAATGTATTAACCCCTAAACCTAAGTCTAACCCTAACACCCCCCTAACTTAAATCTATTTTTAATAAATCTAAATAAAATTACTATAATTAAATAAATTATTCCTATTTAAAAATAAATACCTATAAAATAAACCATAAGATAGCTACAATATAACTAATAATTACATTGTAGCTATTTTAGGATTTATATTTCTTTTACAGGCAACTTTGTATTTATTTTAACTATGTACAATAGCTATTAAATAGTTAATAACTATTTAATAGCTACCTAGTTAAAATAATTACAAAATGACCTGTAAAATAAATCCTAACATAAGTTACAAATACACCTAACACTACACTATCAATAAATTAATTAAATAAATTAACTACAATTATCTACAATAAAATACAATTAAATAAACTAAACTACAGTACAAAAAAAACAAAACACTAAATTACAAAAAATAAAAAAATATTACAAATTTAATCTAATTACACCTAATCTAATCCCCCTAATAAAATAAAAAAGCCCCCCAAAATAATAAAATTCCCTATCCTAAACTAAATTACAAATAGCCCTTAAAAGGGCCTTTTGCGGGGCATTGTCCCAAAGTAACCAGCTCTTTTACCAGCCCTTAAAAGGGCTTTTGCGGGGCATTGCCCCAATGTAATCAGCTCTTTTACCTGTAAAAAAAATAATTACAATACCCCCCCAACATTACAACCCACCACCCACACACCCCTACTCTAAAACCCACCCGATCCCCCCTTAAAAAAACACTAGCCCATTGAAGATCACCCTACCTTGAGCCGTCTTCAGCCAGCCGGGCACCGATGGGGCAGAAGAGGACATCCGGACCGGCACAAGTCTTCATCCGATCGGGGCAGAAGAGTTCCTCCATCCAGCAGAAGTCTTTATCCAAGCGGCATCTTCTATCTTCATCCATCCGGCGTGGAGCGGGTCCATCTTCAAGACATCTGCGAGGTCAATTCTACTGGCTGATCCAATCAGCCAATAGGATTGAACTTCAATTCGATTGGCTGATTAAATCAACCAATCAGATTTTTCCTACCTTAATTCCGATTGGCTGATAGAATCCTATTAGCCAATCGGAATTTGAGGGACGCCATCTTGGATTATGTAATTTAAAGGAACCTTCATTCATTGTTAGTCGTCGGAAAGAAGAGGATGCTCCGCGTCGGATGTCTTGAAGATGGACCCACTCCGCGCCGGATGGATGAAGATAGAAGATGCCGCTTTGATGAAGACTTCTGCTGGATGGAGGAACTCTTCTGCCCCGATCGGATGAAGACTTGTGCCAGTCCGGATGTTCTCTTCTGTCCCATCGGTGCCCGGCTGGCTGAAGAAGGCTCAAGGTAGGGTGATCTTCAATGGGGTAGTGTTAGTTTTTTTTAAGGGGGGATAGGGTGGGTTTTAGAGTAGGGGTGTGTGGGTAGTGGGTTTTAATGTTGGGGTGTATTGTATTTATTTTTACAGGTAAAAGAGCTGATTACTTTGGGGAAATACCCCGCAAAAAGCCCTTTTAAGGGCTGGTAAAAGAGCTGGTTACTTTGGGGCAATGCCCCGCAAAAGGCCCTTTTAATGGCTATTTGTAATTTAGTTTAGGATAGGGAATTTTATTATTTTGGGGGGCTTTTTTATTTTATTAGGGGGATTAGATTAGGTGTAATTAGATTAAACTTCTTGTAATATTTTTTTTTGTAATTTAGTGTTTGTTTGTTTTTTGTACTATAGTTTAGTTTATTTAGTTGTATTTTATTGTAGATAATTGTAGTTAATTTATTTAATTAATTTATTGATAGTGTAGTGTTAGGTGTATTTGTAACTTAGGTTAGGATTTATTTTACAGGTAATTTTGTAATTATTTTAACTAGGTAGCTATTAAATAGTTATTAACTATTTAATAGCTATTGTACCTAATTAAAATAAATACAAAGTTGCCTGTAAAATAAATATAAATCCTAAAATAGCTACAATGTAATTATTAGTTATATTGTAGCTATCTTATGGTTTATTTTATAGGTAAGTATTTATTTTTAAATAGGAATAATTTATTTAATTATAGAAATTTTATTTAGATTTATTAAAAATAGATTTAAGTTAGGGGGGTGTTAGGGTTAGACTTAGGTTTATGGGTTAATACATTTAATATAGTAGCGGCGACGTTGGGGGCGGCAGATTAGGAGTTAATAATTGTAGGTAGGTGGCGGCGATGTTGGGGGCAGCAGATTAGGGGTTAATAAATATAATGTAGGTGTTGGCGATGTTAGGGGCAGCAGATTAGGGGTTCATAGCTATAATGTAGGTGGCGGCGATGTCCGGTCGGCAGATTAGGGGTTAAATAATTTTATTCTAGTGTTCCGGCGTTAGCCCATAAAACTCTTAACTACTGACTTTTATATGCGGTAGGAGTCTTGGAGGTAGAGGCTGTACCGCTCACTTCTTCCAAGACTTATAATACCAGCGTTAGGAAAATTCCATTAAAAGGATAGGATACGCAATTGACGTATGGGGATTTGCGGTATGGAAAAGTCGCGGAAGAAAAGTGAGCGGTAGACCCTTTCCTGCCTGACTCGTAATACCAGAGGGCGTTAAAAAGCAGCGTTAGGACCCCTTAACGCTGCTTTTTAAAGCTAACGCAGAACTCGTAATCTAGACGTTAGTTTCTTGTGGCGTTAGCTTCACTTTATTATTACAATAACCTCTATCAACAAATTTTTGTTTTAATAATACTGATTTTTCTAAATAATTTTTATCATTACAACAATTCTTTCTAAAGATAAAAAGTGTAATTGTTCTTTAGACCCGAGAGGATAAAACCTTTATTATCCATGTATTCCCTTCTTTATGGTAAATTCTCTCCATCGCTTTTACTCATATGGAGGACTTCATAATGTACCTCTTTAATGTTAACTTTCTAATATATTTATTTGCATCAACATAAGGATTTCATTTAGTAAGCTTACTAGTGGGTGCAAAAGTTAAACCTTTCTTTAAAATATTCATTTGATCCTTAGACAACTCATATTTACTTAAATTGTATATTCTATTAAATTTCAGATTATTTTCTGTTCCCATTACTATCTTATCTTTTTTCTGCCACATGCAGTTCTCAAAAATGTGCACACTACCTATCTTCATATCTCTTCAACAAAAATGTAATGAGAACAAAGCAAATTTTATAACATAAGTAAATTGGAAACTTTTGTAAAAACATAATTTATGTAAGAACTTACCTGATAAATTCATTTCTTTCATATTAGCAAGAGTCCATGAGCTAGTGACGTATGGGATATACATTCCTACCAGGAGGGGCAAAGTTTCCCAAACCTCAAAATGCCTATAAATACACCCCTCACCACACCCACAAATCAGTTTAACGCATAGCCAAGAAGTGGGGTGATAAGAAAAAAGTGCGAAAGCATAAAAAATAAGGAATTGGAATAATTGTGCTTTATACAAAAAAATCATAACCACCACAAAAAGGGTGGGCCTCATGGACTCTTGCTAATATGAAAGAAATTAATTTATCAGGTAAGTTCTTACATAAATTATGTTTTCTTTCATGTAATTAGCAAGAGTCCATGAGCTAGTGACGTATGGGATAATGACTACCCAAGATGTGGATCTTTCCACGCAAGAGTCACTAGAGAGGGAGGGATAAAATAAAGACAGCCAATTCCGCTGAAAATAATCCACACCCAAAATAAAGTTTAAATCTTATAATGAAAAAATCTGAAATTATAAGCAGAAGAATCAAACTGAAACAGCTGCCTGAAGTACTTTTCTACCAAAAACTGCTTCAGAAGAAGAAAACACATCAAAATGGTAGAATTTAGTAAAAGTATGCAAAGAAGACCAAGTTGCTGCTTTGCAAATCTGATCAACCGAAGCTTCATTCCTAAACGCCCAGGAAGTAGAAACTGACCTAGTAGAATGAGCTGTAATCCTCTGAGGCGGAATTTTTCCCGACTCGACATAGGCATGATGAATTAAAGATTTTAACCAAGATGACAAAGAAATGGCAGAGGCCTTCTGACCTTTCCTAGAACCGGAAAAGATAACAAATAGACTAGAAGTCTTTCGGAAATTCTTAGTAGCTTCAACATAATATTTCAAAGCTCTAACTACATCCAAAGAATGCAATGATTTCTCCTTAGAATTCTTAGGATTAGGACATAATGAAGGAACCACAATTTCTCTACTAATGTTGTTAGAATTCACAACCTTAGGTAAAAATTTAAAAGAAGTTCGCAACACAGCCTTATCCTGATGAAAAATCAGAAAAGGAGACTCACAAGAAAGAGCAGATAATTCAGAAACTCTTCTAGCAGAAGAGATGGCCAAAAGAAACAAAACTTTCCAAGAAAGTAATTTAATGTCCAATGAATGCATAGGTTCAAACGGAGGAGCTTGAAGAGCCCCCAGAACCAAATTCAAACTCCAAGGAGGAGAAATTGACTTAATGACAGGTTTTATACGAACCAAAGCTTGTACAAAACAATGAATATCAGGATGATTAGCAATCTTTCTGTGAAAAAGAACAGAAAGAGCAGAGATTTGTCCTTTCAAGGAACTTGCAGACAAACCTTTATCCAAACCATCCTGAAGAAACTGTAAAATTCTCGGAATTCTAAAAGAATGCCAGGAAAAATGATGAGAAAGACACCAAGAAATGTAAGTCTTCCAGACTCTATAATATATCTTCCTAGATACAGATTTACGAGCCTGTAACATAGTATTAATCACAGAGTCAGAGAAACCTCTTTGACTAAGAATCAAGCGTTCAATCTCCATACCTTTAAATTTAAGGATTTTGAGATCCTGATGGAAAAAAGGACCTTGTGACAGAAGGTCTGGTCTTAACGGAAGAGTCCACGGTTGGCAAGAGGCCATCCGGACAAGATCCGCATACCAAAACCTGTGAGGCCATGCTGGAGCCACCAGCAGAACAAACGAGCATTCCTTCAGAATCTTGGAAATTACTCTTGGAAGAAGAACTAGAGGCGGAAAGAGATAGGCAGGATGATACTTCCAAGGAAGTGACAATGCATCCACTGCTTCCGCCTGAGGATCCCTGGATCTGGACAGATACCTGGGAAGTTTCTTGTTTAGATGAGAAGCCATCAGATCTATTTCTGGAAGTCCCCACATTTGAACAATCTGAAGAAATACCTCTGGGTGAAGAGACCATTCGCCCGGATGTAACGTTTGGCGACTGAGATAATCCGCTTCCCAATTGTCTATACCTGGGATATGAACCGCAGAAACTAGACAGGAGCTGGATTCCGCCAGTATTCGAGATACCAGTATTCGAGATACTTCTTTCATAGCCAGAGGACTGTGAGTCCCTCCTTGATGATTGATGTATGCCACAGTTGTGACATTGTCTGTCTGAAAACAAATGAACGATTCTCTCTTTAGAAGAGGCCATGACTGAAGAGCTCTGAAAATTGCACGGAGTTCCAAAATATTGATTGGTAATCTCACCTCCCGATATTCCCAAACCCCTTGTGCTGTCAGAGACCCCCAAACAGCTCCCCAACCTGTCAGACTTGCATCTGTTGAAATTACAGTCCAGGTCGGAAGAACAAAAGAAGCCCCCTGAACTAAACGATGGTGATCTGTCCACCACGTCAGAGAGTGTCGTACAATCGGTTTTAAAGATATTAATTGAGATATCTTTGTGTAATCCCTGCACCACTGGTTCAGCATACAGAGCTGAAGAGGTCGCATGTGAAAACGAGCAAAGGGGATCGCGTCCGATGCACCAGTCATAAGGCCTAGAATTTCCATGCATAAGGCTACCGAAGGGAATGATTGTGATTGAAGGTTTCGACAAGCTGAGATCAATTTTAGACGTCTCTTGTCTGTCAGAGACAGAGTCATGGACACTGAATCTATCTGGAAACCTAAAAAGGTTACCCTTGTCTGAGGAATCAATGAACTTTTCGGTAAATTGATCCTCCAACCATGATCTTGAAGAAACAACACAAGTTGATTCGTATGAGATTCTGCTAAATGTGAAGACTGAGCAAGTACCAAGATATCGTCCAAATAAGGAAATACCACAATACCCTGTTCTCTGATTACAGACAGAAGGGCACCGAGAACCTTTGCAAAAATTCTTGGAGCTGTTGCTAGGCCAAACGGCAGAGCCACAAACTGGTAATGCTTGTCTAGGAAAGAGAATCTCAGAAACTGATAGTGATCTGGATGAAAGATTTGTTCCAGCCACCAATAGTTAAAAAACCTTTATTTCTTCATATGGGGTCTTTAGACAAACATACGTTTCAGACCTGCTATAGGTCCTTAGTCATGTATACTGAACATACACTGATTCATCATTTAAATACTCTACACCTGGTCAATTGTTCACCTGTTGTCATGTGACTACTCATTATTGTATCACTGCCATCTTGTGGCCATCTACCATATATATTTCTGTTGTGAAAAAACATTCTGAATAGTCACATTAAACAGGTTTAAGTATCAAACAATGTTAATAGATAAAATCATATGTACAAAATTAAAATAGAAGAAATATTACGCACAATATGCAGATATGCCATCACTGTTTACTTATTATTTGAATGTTAATTTGGACTCTTTCACTTTAGAGTTGATTTCAAAAAATTGCTGCTAGAGATTATATGGATTACTGTCAATTTGAACACTGTGGGCCTATTTTGAAAATAATCTTTTACTTTTCTCTTTAGTGTTTTTATATGTAAGGATAATTTTTGAACATTTCCCTCCAATTTTACTCAGCCCATTAAAAAGGGTTATTAGAAAGTTATTTTAGATTAAAGAAATGCAGGTATCATAATACTCAGCCCATTAGAAAGGGAAGGTTTACATATTCATAGAGATGTTTTGGGAAAACAAATATTTAGTAGAACAAACTCCAATCAAATTCTTTGTTCATACCCTTAGGTTTTAGGCTTTCCAATTTGTATATCCAAAACATCTCTCTTGTTTTTAGAATATGTTCTCTATTACCCCCCCTCCTTGGTCTCTCAATCTGTTCAATTATTTGGAATCTGAGCTGGCTGATGTTGTGACCCATAGAGAGGAAGTGAGAGGAAACAGGAGCCTCTTTGTTTTTACATCTAATATTGGACTTATGTTCTGTTATCCTCTCCCTTACCTTTCTACAGGTCTCGCCCAAATAGATCAGACCACATGGACACTTGATCAAATAAATACAGTAACATGACCTGCAAGTAAGATATTTATTAATCTTGTATTTTCTACCATTTGTGGGGTGAGAGAAATATTCGCCTTTAATCATTGAACTGCAGTTACTGCAGTTCAAACAGGGATAACATCCATCTCTCCTAGGGCCTATAGTCTTCTGTATGTTCAATCTGTTACTGCCTATGTCTGAATGTACAAGGCTATATTTGATACTTCTATTTCTTCTGTATGCTGTCATAAAATTTTCTTTAAACTCCTTCACTTGAGGGTTACAGTCCCTTAGGATGTGCCAATGCTTTCTTAGAATACCATTGATCTTCTGACTAAATTCATTGAACTGTGTTACAAACACTAGACGATCTGTTTCTTTACTTTTGTACCTTTTAGGTAATTCTTTATTGTTAACTACATCTAGTTGTTCCTTGATTAGTAATATTGGATACCCTCTATTGATAAATTTGTCAGCCATCTCCTCCAACCTTTGCTTACATCTATTCTCCTCAGACACTATGCGTTTAACCCTTAAAAATTGGCTCTTTGGAATAGCCCTGAAGATACTATCTGGATGGTAACTTCCATATTTCAATATGTTGTTTTTATCTGTATCTTTTGTATGGATATCTGTTTTTAAGAAGCCATCCTTAAAGTATACATAGGTGTCTAGGAACTCAATTCCAATTTCACTCATATTTAAAGTGAATTTTAATCCATTGACGGAATTGTTAAGATCTTCAACAAAGGACAATAGGCTACCAACGTCACCCCCCCACACGCCAAACACGTCATCAATGTACCTCCACCAGGAGGCACCATAGAGCTGGAACAAGCCATGAGGGTACACAAAGTATTCCTCAAAGCTATTCATGAAAATGTTGGCGTATGAGGGGGCAACGTTGGAGCCCATTGCTGTACCCTGTTTCTGCAAATAATATGTATCCATGAATAGAAAATAATTCTGATAAAGAATAATAGATAGAAGTTCTATTAGAAACCAGATCTCTGCCTCAGTATAATTCCTACTAGATCTAAGCATATGTTCAACAGATGAGATCCCTGTTGTATGTTTGATAGATGTGTAAAGGCTTGAGACATCTAATGAGAACAAAATACATTTGTCACCTACATGTCCTAAGTCCTGTAATTTAGCCAAAAAATCATTAGTGTCCCTAATGTAAGATGTAGTGTTCTTAACTAAAGGCTGCAATACTTTATCCAAGAAGGTGGAAATATTAGAAAATACTGAACCCATCCCTGCCACAATAGGGCGACCTGGGGGATTTTTTAAGGATTTATGTACCTTTGGTAGTACATATATTACTGGCCTAATTGGATCTGTTACATATAAGGCCTCCTTAAACTTGTCTGTTATAATATCTCTTTGTGTAGCCAGAGTTAAGATGTTATTTATCCCTTTGTTAATCTGTATGGTGGGATCTCTAGTCAGTATTTCATAAACTTGGGTATCTTTTAGTTGCCTATTGATCTCATCTATATAATCAGATTTGTTTAAAATCACAATGGCCCCGCCCTTATCGGCCTCTTTGATGATTATATTTTTATTCTCTCTCAGAGATCTAATGGCTGACATATCCTCTTTATTATGTTTCCTATTTCTTTGCACCAATTTTCTTTTTTTCTCTCTTTTAAATAAGTTGTCCACTTCCCTCTGTACAAGATTAACATATGTGGCTGTACTATGTGTGGATGCTGGTGAAAAAGTGCTTTTTCTAGATAAACCAAAGTGCCTAATGTCATTAAACTTCATTTTGTTAATTGTGTTGGTGTCATTTATGTTATCCCTTTGCATAGAGAAATAAATCTTTAGCCTCAGTTTCCTAAAGAACCTTTGTAGATCTTGTTGAATTTTAAATTCATCACAATAATTCTCTAGGCAATAGGATAATCCTTTATTTAGAGCTGTTTCTTGCTCTTTTGTGATTTTCAAATTAGACAAATTAAAAATTAAATTTTCTTCTAAGTGCTCTGTATTATACTGTGAATTCTGGTGTGTAGTATCGTGTAATAATTTACTTGAACCTTTAAAAACAATATGTGAATCAACCTGTGCATCAACTTTTGCAACATTAGACATTTCATAACCATTCTGTGAATCATTAGATGCAATAGTGGTATTAGTGTTACAGTCCACATTCACATATGAGAGTTCTGTGCAGATCCCCTGTTTGGGTGATAGTCCCTTTGTAACAGCCATATCCCTCAAGGCAGAATGAGATCCATCATTTATACCTTTCGTACATACATCTATAGTCTCTGTTACTGGATTTTGGTCTATAGGGTTACAGGTCTGGTTATATCTTGGAGCATCTAACAAGCTTAGACAATATATTTTTTCTCCATGCTCACTAGTTATATCAAGGCAGCCCAGCCGGTCATTGGAGTCAGCCACTCTCACATAGGAACAAACTGCATGCATTTTATTGGCAAGTATTTTCGCATCTCTTACCCCATATTCATTTGTACCATCCATTTGTGAGGAGCGTCTATGTCCACTACCGTCTTCCGTTATCACATTCATGCTCAGTGCCTTCTCTGGAACTAGTAGCGATAGTGTCCTCGTTGGTTTCCGCGCGTCCGTCCAACGTTGCCCCCTCATACGCCAACATTTTCATGAATAGCTTTGAGGAATACTTTGTGTACCCTCATGGCTTGTTCCAGCTCTATGGTGCCTCCTGGTGGAGGTACATTGATGACGTGTTTGGCGTGTGGGGGGGTGACGTTGGTAGCCTATTGTCCTTTGTTGAAGATCTTAACAATTCCGTCAATGGATTAAAATTCACTTTAAATATGAGTGAAATTGGAATTGAGTTCCTAGACACCTATGTATACTTTAAGGATGGCTTCTTAAAAACAGATATCCATACAAAAGATACAGATAAAAACAACATATTGAAATATGGAAGTTACCATCCAGATAGTATCTTCAGGGCTATTCCAAAGAGCCAATTTTTAAGGGTTAAACGCATAGTGTCTGAGGAGAATAGATGTAAGCAAAGGTTGGAGGAGATGGCTGACAAATTTATCAATAGAGGGTATCCAATATTACTAATCAAGGAACAACTAGATGTAGTTAACAATAAAGAATTACCTAAAAGGTACAAAAGTAAAGAAACAGATCGTCTAGTGTTTGTAACACAGTTCAATGAATTTAGTCAGAAGATCAATGGTATTCTAAGAAAGCATTGGCACATCCTAAGGGACTGTAACCCTCAAGTGAAGGAGTTTAAAGAAAATTTTATGACAGCATACAGAAGAAATAGAAGTATCAAAGATAGCCTTGTACATTCAGACATAGGCAGTAACAGATTGAACATACAGAAGACTATAGGCCCTAGGAGAGATGGATGTTATCCCTGTTTGAACTGCAGTAACTGCAGTTCAATGATTAAAGGCGAATATTTCTCTCACCCCACAAATGGTAGAAAATACAAGATTAATAAATATCTTACTTGCAGGTCATGTTACTGTATTTATTTGATCAAGTGTCCATGTGGTCTGATCTATTTGGGCGAGACCTGTAGAGAGGTAAGGGAGAGGATAACAGAACATAAGTCCAATATTAGATGTAAAAACAAAGAGGCTCCTGTTTCCTCTCACTTCCTCTCTATGGGTCACAACATCAGCCAGCTCAGATTCCAAATAATTGAACAGATTGAGAGACCAAGGAGGGGGGGTAATAGAGAACATATTCTAAAAACAAGAGAGATGTTTTGGATATACAAATTGGAAAGCCTAATACCTAAGGGTATGAACAAAGAATTCGATTGGAGTTTGTTCTACTAAATATTTGTTTTCCCAAAACATCTCTATGAATATGTAAACCTTCCCTTTCTAATGGGCTGAGTATTATGATACCTGCATTTCTTTAATCTAAAATAACTTTCTAATAACCCTTTTTAATGGGCTGAGTAAAATTGGAGGGAAATGTTCAAAAATTATCCTTACATATAAAAACACTAAAGAGAAAAGTAAAAGATTATTTTCAAAATAGGCCCACAGTGTTCAAATTGACAGTAATCCATATAATCTCTAGCAGCAATTTTTTGAAATCAACTCTAAAGTGAAAGAGTCCAAATTAACATTCAAATAATAAGTAAACAGTGATGGCATATCTGCATATTGTGCGTAATATTTCTTCTATTTTAATTTTGTACATATGATTTTATCTATTAACATTGTTTGATACTTAAACCTGTTTAATGTGACTATTCAGAATGTTTTTTCACAACAGAAATATATATGGTAGATGGCCACAAGATGGCAGTGATACAATAATGAGTAGTCACATGACAACAGGTGAACAATTGACCATGTGTAGAGTATTTAAATGATGAATCAGTGTATGTTCAGTATACATGACTAAGGACCTATAGCAGGTCTGAAACGTTGTATGTTTGTCTAAAGACCCCATATGAAGAAATAAAGGTTTTTTAACTATTGGTGGCTGGAACAAATCTTTTTTGCTACTTGGAGTACTTGCAGGATAAGGCAGATCCTGGGTTCCGTGCCCCACAAGCCACATATCTGTTGGTGCTGTTTTCCACACTTTGCTTTGAGTGATCTGGATGAATCGGAATATGCAGATATGCATCCTGTAAATCTATTGTGGACATATAATGCCCTTGCTGAACAAAAGGCAGGATAGTCCTTATAGTTACCATTTTGAATGTTGGTATCCTTACATAACGATTCAATATTTTTAGATCCAGAACTGGTCTGAAGGAATTCTCCTTCTTTGGTACAATGAAGAGATTTGAATAAAACCCCAGCCCCTGTTCCAGAACTGGAACTGGCATAATTACTCCAGCCAACTCTAGATCTGAAACACATTTCAGAAATGCTTGAGCTTTCGCTGGATTTACTGGGACACGGGAAAGAAAAAATCTCTTTGCAGGAGGCCTTATCTTGAAGCCAATTCTGTACCCTTCTGAAAAATGTTCTGAATCCAAAGATTGTGAATTGAATTGATCCAAATTTCTTTGAAAAAACGTAATCTGCCCCCTACCAGCTGGGCTGGAATGAGGGCCGTACCTTCATGTGGACTTGGGAGCTGGCTTTGGTTTTCTAAAAGGCTTGGATTTATTCCAGACTGGAGATGGTTTCCAAACTGATACCGCTCCTGTGGGTGAAGGATCAGGCTTTTGTTCCTTATTGTGACGAAAGGAACGAAAACGATTATTAGACCTAAATTTACCTTTAAATTTTTTATCCTGTGGTAAAAAAGTTACTTTCCCTCCAGTAACAGTTGAGATAATAGAATCCAACTGAGAACCAAATAATTTATTACCCTGGAAAGAAAGGGAAAGCAAAGTTGACTTAGAAGACATATCAGCATTCCAAGTTTTAAGCCATAAAGCTCTTCTAGCTAAAATAGCTAGAGACATATACCTGACATTGACTCTAATGATATCAAAGATGGCATCACAAATAAAGTTATTAGCATGTTGAAGAAGATTAACAATGCTATGAGAATTATGATCTGTTACTTGTTGCGCTAAAGCTTCTAACCAAAAAGTTGAAGCTGCAGCAACATCCGCTAAAGATATAGCTGGTCTAAGAAGATTACCTGAACATAAGTAAGCTTTTCTTAGAAAGGATTCAATCTTCCTATCTAAAGGATCCTTAAAGGAAGTACTATCTGCCGTAGTTATAGTAGTACGTTTAGCAAGAGTAGAGATAGCCCCATCAACTTTAGGGATTTTGTCCCAAAACTCTAATCTGTCAGCTGGCACGGGATATAATTGCTTAAAACCTTTAGAAGGAGTAAATGAATAACCCAAATTATTCCATTCCCTGGAGATTACTTCAGAAATAGCATCAGGGACAGGAAAAACTTCTGGAATAACTACAGGAGATTTAAAAACCTTATTTAAACGTTTAGATTTAGTATAAAGAGGACCAGAATCCTCTATTTCTAATGCAATTAAGACTTCTTTAAGTAAAGAACGAATAAATTCCATTTTGAATAAATATGAAGATTTATCAGCATCAACCTCTGAAACAGAATCCTCTGAACCAGAGGAACCATTATCAGAATCAGAATGATGATGTTCATTTAAAAATTCATCTGAAAAATGAGAAGTTTTAAGACCTTTTACGTTTACTAGAAGGAGGAATAACAGACATGGCCTTCTTAATGGATTTAGAAACAAAATCTCTTATGTTAACAGGAACACTCTGAGAATTAGATGTTGACGGAACAGCAACAGGTAATGTAACATTACTAAAGGAAATATTATCTGCATTAACAAGTTTGTCATGACATTCATGACAAACAACAGCTGGAGGAACAGATACCACAAGTTTACAGCAGATACACTTAACTTTGGTCGATCCAGCACCAGGCAGCGTTTTTCCAGAAGTATCTTCTGACTCAGTGTCAATCTGGGACATCTTGCAATATGTAATAGAAAAAACAACATATAAAGCAAAATTGATCAAATTCCTTAAATGACAGTTTCAGGAATGGGAAAAAATGCCAGTGAACAAGCTTCTATCAACCAGAAGCAATAAATAATGATACTTAAATAATGTGGAGACAATAGTGACGCCCATATTTTTTAGCGCCAAAAAAGACGCCCACATTATTTGGCGCCTAAATGCTTTTGGCGCCAAAATGACGCCACATCCGGAACGCCAACACTTTTGGAGCAAAAAACGTCAAAAATGACGCAACTTCCGGCGACACGTATGACGCCGGAAACAGAAAAAAAAATTTGCGCCAAAAAAGTCTGCGCCAAGAATGATGTAATAAAATGAAGCATTTTCAGCCCCCGCAAGCCTAACAGCCCACAGGGAAAAAAGTCAAATTTTAAGGTAAGAAAAAAATTGATTGATTCATATGCATTATCCCAAATATGAAACTGACTGTCTGAAATAAGGAACGTTGAACATTCTGAGTCAAGGCAAATAAATGTTTGAATACATATATTTAGAACTTTATATAAAAGTGCCCAACCATAGCTTAGAGTGTCACAGAAAATAAGACTTACTTACCCCAGGACACTCATCTACATGTAGTAGAAAGCCAAACCAGTACTGAAACGAGAATCAGTAGAGGTAATGGTATATATAAGAGTATATCGTCGATCTGAAAAGGGAGGTAAGAGATGAATCTCTACGACCGATAACAATGAACCTATGAAATAGACCCCGTAGAAGGAGATCATTGAATTCAAATAGGCAATACTCTCCTCACATCCCTCTGACATTCACTGAACGCTGAGAGGAAAACCGGGCTCCAACCTGCTGCGGAGCGCATATCAACGTAGAATCTAGCACAAACTTACTTCACCACCTCCATAGGAGGCAAAGTTTGTAAAACTGATTTGTGGGTGTGGTGAGGGGTGTATTTATAGGCATTTTGAGGTTTGGGAAACTTTGCCCCTCCTGGTAGGAATGTATATCCCATACGTCACTAGCTCATGGACTCTTGCTAATTACATGAAAGAAATTGTATTCTCTGCCTGAATTGTGTCCATTTAACCAAGCATACCAAGAGAATGGAGCACATTTTATTATATATATATATATATATATATTGATTTTTGTATTTTTTATTTGCAAGTTCTATCTAAATAATGAATGTTTCATTTTGACTTTACTGTTCCATCTCAGGACGTTTCTTATCAATTATATTTAATTATTAAATGTAATATTATAGTAATTTTGAATGTTCTAGATCTCTAGATCTCCTGTCATGCTCCCATTTATTTTAAAAAACAAATATCTAAGTTGAAGACTCCTAAAATGCCAATGGCACTTTATATAACTCCTGACTCTTTAAAAAGGGCTTTGCTATATTTTTAGTTAAAATAGTATCTAATGTATGATATCTACTTCAAAAATACAGTCAGCGATCAATCAAGATCTGAGAAGACTGAACTCAGTGGGGTTTGTCATTTTTCTACCTCATGTAGAGTTACTATGTTTAACTCTCATCGGTTAAAGGAAACCTCTAAAAAAAAAATTAGCTCACATTGCCTACACACTATATGAATAAGTCTTATATCTTTCCATCTGAAGAGATCCATTTTATAAAGATTTATTAAGAGATTTAGCATCAGAATGTAAGCACCCAAGTTCATCTGTTCTGCTGATCATCTCATGTAAAAGTGGTTTACAGATAACTGACTCACGACAGGGTCCTCAACCCCTTATGATTTATGTTAATGCAATGTTGTTATCATACTTTACAATTTCATACATAATGCTACATTACTGTGTATCATGATGCTGCTTTATAACAGTTATTAAAAATAATAATTATATAGAAAGCTCTAACCTTATTAAAAACAAGCAAGAATAGGATGTAAAACCATGAATCAGATGAATTTAAATCATCTTAAGAGTTGCACATCCCTTCTTCATTAACAGGACAGTAAAACACCCTATTTTTTTATTTATTTAAAATAGTTATGGGTGGTAAAACAACTTTCATTATTTTTTTGACAGCTTTTCATATAATTTAGCTATGAAAATGGTGGTATTTCTAATGCTCAAAGCTGGAAATGCACAATGCTAATGTTTACGTATCTCTCCCTAATTGGCTTTAGCAGATAACAACTGCAAAAACAATGCACTTTATACTAACATAGTAACTGTGGCTAACCTCCAAGTGGTAGGGGGAGACTATTGAAAAACAATTGCAGAAAACAAGGTTTTAAAATGTTTAGACTTGGCTGATGTATATCTATTTCAAGACAACAGAAGTGTCTGGTAATTACAAGGTGCCCCTTTAAGTATCTCATGGCCTTACTTCCCCATCAGAACCACATCACATACCCACCCAGAATCCTGCATGCTACATCAAGATTTTGTTAACACATTGACAGGCAAGCACTGTTTTCTATAGACTCAAGTTTAGAAAGGCTCCTCCAAATAAGGAAAGTGGTGGATAGAGTTTGCCCATTAAAAACAACTGCAGCAAGTGGATAATCTGCTCCAATAACAGACTCTGCTGATATGTTAATCTACTGGAATATTGCTAATATTCCAAGGTGTTCATTGTACCTTAAGTGTGCAGAATATCTGCTAATTCAAATTGATGGTAAACCCAAAGCTATAACAAAGCTGGGATTTACCATCACTAAAAATAAACACTAGTTTCTCTCACCATTTTGTAAAGAACAGCGTTACACTCAACCTAGCTGTTAGAAAAGCATATTGCTAACGCCCAAGGCAAATCGCTTTCTTCAATGAGGTGACGTTTCCACCTCTAGACAAATAGCCGTACATGTCAGCTGACATCCTAGCACGGCTAGAGGTCTAAACGTCACCTCATTGGAGAAGAGCACTGTGACGTGGGCGGCCAGAGGCGTTCTGTTAGCAATATACTTTCCTAACAGCTAGGTGAGTGTAACACTGTTTTTTTACAAAATGATGAGAAAAACTCATGTTTATTTATAGGGAAGGTAAGTCCTAGCGTTTGTAATACGCTTGGATTTACAATCACTTTAAGAACTGGTACAGTAATTTTAGGGCACATTTCACATTAATAAATCTGTATTATTGTAAACTGATAACTAGTTAACAGTTATTCACATATATAATACAATTCCTTTCATAAAAAAAAAACAATTTATGCTTTCCTGAGTCTATGAACCTTGATGTGTGGGATTGAATTCTTGCCACTAGGAGGAGGCAAAGAAACCCCAAACACCAAAAGCTTTTAAACCCCTGCACCTCCCTGTATATCTCCGTTTATTGTATAGCCGAGCAGAAGAAAGGTTAAAGGGACAGTAAACCATAAAAATAATGTTATATAATTCTGCACATAGTGCAGAATTATATAACATTATATTAGCGCAATCTTTATAAAACATCATTTCCCCTTTGAATTTTAAAAAATAACTGCTGTTTTACAGACCCGCTCTCTGTGATCTTCTGAGCGGGTCTGTTTTTTTCAAACAGCGCATCGGGCCAGCTGTATAGTCACAGCCCGGCCCGACCGCGCCATAGCACTAAGTGCAGCTCGCTCCTGCTCTGTCAGACAGCAGGAGCGAGCTGCACTTTACTACAGCAGTTATTTTTTTAAATTCAAAGGGGAAATTATGTTTTATAAAGATTGCGCTAATATAATGTTATATAATTCTGCACTATGTGCAGAATTATATAACATTATTTTTATGGTTTACTATCCCTTTAACAGAAAGGTAGGAAAGGCAAAGCAGGGTATAAAGAGGTGCAAACAAAGAATGTCGCTAAATATAAGAAAAATTAATGGGAGGGACTTGTAGACTCTCACCATTATGAAGGAAAGGAATTTAGCAGGTAAGCATAAATTATGTGTTTTTTTTTTCATAAGATGGTGAGAGCCCATAAGCCTTGAGGTGTGGGAGTTAATACTAAAGCTGTGGAAAAAAATGGGTGGGACAAAGAATAACGTCAGTTCCTATTTGCCAGACACTGCTGCCTAAAGGACTTTATTTGACAAACGCTGCCTCCGAAGAGGCAAAAACATCAAAATAATAATATTTAGTAAACATATATAATGAAAACCAAGTTGCAGCTTTGCAAATCTGTTCAACAGAAGCCTCGTTTTTAAAGGCCCAAGAAGTAGAAAATGATCTAGTGGAATGGGCTTTGATGTAGTAAAGGGGGAGACTTTCCCGCCACCAAGTAAGCTTTGTGAATCACCTGTTTCAACCAAGAAGCGAACCAGACAGTTGTAGCCTTTTGCCAACGAAAACCATGATCATCACACCAAGATAGAAACATTTTCAAAGTTTTTGTGATCTTCCTAGTTACACGTTTCCTAGCCTTTATAAGAGTATCAAACAAAGTGTCAGAAAAAACCCTCTGCTTCAAAATTAGGCGTTCAATCTTAGAGATTGAAGATCTTGGTAAAATAGCAGTCCTTTAGACAACAGGTCCTGACACAGAGGAAGTGTCCAAGGTGGAGAGCTGAGATATCTGAAATAAATCTGCATTCCAATTCCTGCAGGGCCAGGCTAGAGCAATCAGAATAACCAAGACTTTTCTCTCTGAGCGATGATTCTGGGCAGAACGAATGGAGGAAAAATGTGGGGTAGGTGAAAGGACCAGAGCATCTATTAAGTCAGCTCTCGAATTCCTGGATCTGGCACAGTATCTTGAAAGCTTGAAATTGAGCAGAGAGGCCATAACATCTATTTCCTAATGACCCCATTTGAGAACCAGCAGACCAAAAATCTCCTGATATAGGGACCACTCCCCCGGGTGCAAAGACTGTCGACTGAGACAGTCTGCTTCCCAATTGTTGACCCCCGAAATGTGGATTGCTGACAGGGTACATAGATTGCGTTCTACCCAGGACAAAATCTAAACTACCGCTTTGATTGTTAGGTGACTCTGATTCCCTCCCTGATGATTGATGTACACCACAGCAGTTAAATTGTCCGACTGAAAATAAATGATTTTCCTCTTTTAGGAGGGGCCATAACAGTATCATCGCCTCCAGAGGAGACCAAACTCCTTGCGCTTTCCAAGCTCACCAAACCGCTCCCCAGCCTGAGAGAATGGCACCTGTAGTTGTGAATACCCAAGATGACCGGAAAGGATGCTCCAAGGGAAATCGAATGGTTGTCTATCCACCATAGAGACTGCTTTACTGCTGAGTCTAGAACAATCTTCTGATCCAAACGAGAATAATTCCCTGTTCGCTGTTCTAGCGTACACAGCTGAAGAGGACGTAAATAAAAACAAGCATAAGGAACTGCGTCTGAGGCAGCCAACATTCATACACCACTTCCATACATTGAGCTATTGTTGGAAGAGCCATAGACTGAAAATTTGCACAGGCCCTATGCAATTTGATTCTGCATGGCCCCATGAGAGATAGCCGCATGGATACTGAATCAAGAGACACTCACAGAAAATAGACCTTGATAATGGGAAACAGAGAACTCTTTGGCAGGTTGATCCTCGAACCGTGAATGCACAGAAATACCAGAAGTTTGAGTATGAGAAATTGACAAAAGTTAGAGGTGGAGCCTGAACAAGAATCTTAAGGGGTAATGGGCTATTGAAATGCTCTGAGATCTGATTACTGCCAATAGAGATTCCAAAACCTTTGTAAATATTTGTGGAGCAGTAGCCAACCCAAACAGGATGGCAACAAACTGAAAGTGCTTGTCCTGAAAGGCAAACCTGAGGAATTGATGATGGTCCTTGTAAATGTGATATGAAGGTACGCATCCTTCAAAGCTTTGGTGGACACGAACTGACCTTGCTATACTAGAGGTAGGATAGTACAAAATGGTCTACATTTTGAAAGTAGGAACCCTAAAGAATTTGTTTGAAATCATTAAATCAAGGATAGGTCTAAATGTTCCCTCCTTCTCTGGGACAATAAAAAGGTTGGAGTAAAAACCCTGACCCTGTTCGGAAACCGGAAAATGTTGAATTAATCCTATCAGTTCTACATTGGGAAAAAACAGCTGCTTTCAAAGGATGCCTTGGAATATGAGACAGAAGGAACTGTACCCGAGGAGGTCTGGACCAAAAACCTATCCTGTAATCCTGGAATATATTATTCCACACTCAGGGACCCTGAACGGATTGAAACCAAGTCGCATCTGCATGCTGATTTGGGGGGAGATTTCTTATTTTGTTTGGATTTTTACCAGGAAGGACCTGGCTTCAAGGACAACTTTGAAGGCTCAGACTTAGTGGTAGAAGAGGAGCGAAATGAACGAAAACAAATTGCCTGGTCTGGTTTTACCCCTAGATCTCTTGTTTTGAGGAGGGAAGGCCCCCTTACCTGCACTGACACAGACCAAATTCATATTCCACGAAGAAGATATCAGCTTGATAACCGGCCTGATTCTAACCAAAGCTTGAGCAAAAGCTTGAAAATCCAGAAGCTTGGCTATCTTCCTGTGATATAGAACAGAAAGAACAGATATTTGCAACTTTAAGGAACTGGTATGACAAACCATTTTCAAAACCATCTTGTAGAAACTAAAGGATCCTAGGAATCATAAACGAGTGCCAACGAAAACCATGATCATCACACCAAGATAGAAACATTTTCAAAGTTTTTGTGATCTTCCTAGTTACACGTTTTCTAGCCTGAATAAGAGTATCAAACAAAGTGTCAGAAAAACCCCTCTGCTTCAAAATTAGGCGTTCAATCTTAGAGATTGAAGATCTTGGTAAAATAGCAGTCCTGACAACAGGTCCTGACACAGAGGAAGTGTCCAAGGTGGAGAGCTGAGATATCTGAATTAAATCTGTATACCAATTCCTGCAGGGCCAGGCTAGAGCAATCAGAATAACCAAGACTTTCTCTTTTCTGATTTGAGTGATGATTCTGGGCAGAACGAATGGAGGAAAAATGTGAGGTAGGTGAAAGGACCAGAGCATCTATTAATTCAGCACTCAAATTCCTGGATCTGGCACAGTATCTTGAAAGCTTAAAATTGAACTGAGAGGCCATAAGATCTATTTCCTAATGACCCCATTTGAGAACCAGCAGACCAAAAATCTCCTGATATAGGGACCACTCCCCCAGGTGCAAAGACTGTCGACTGAGACAGTGTCATGAATTCCACCTTAACTGACTTGTGTAGATCATTTCTACTACCACCTTTATTTTTTAGACCAACCTACCTACTCTATATCACCTGTCTTCTAACCTTAGACAGGTGCTTAGTTATTGAGTACTATAGGAGCATATT
Source organism: Bombina bombina (assembly GCF_027579735.1). Classification (NCBI taxonomy): domain Eukaryota; kingdom Metazoa; phylum Chordata; class Amphibia; order Anura; family Bombinatoridae; genus Bombina; species Bombina bombina. The sequence goes on from NC_069500.1 coordinate 604,645,382, forward strand.
GTTTGCTCTCGCTACGCTTATCCCTAAGCTAATTTGGATTACAATTGTTTGTTTCTACACTTCCCATTTGGCAAATCGTATTCCGTTTATATCAGCCTGCTTGTCTGAAACAACTCAGGGTAATTTAAGCATCAGCTGCTCTGTTTACTTCCCAGCCGGGAATTGACTTTCAGTTTGCTTACTATTTCTCTGAAGCAGCCGAGTCGTCTCTTGTCAGGTATCTGAATCGCTACAGCCTATTTTACACACAGCTGTTAACTTGCCCCCTATTCTCAACGGAAGTCTGCTGCAGTCCTGTGTTCTATCTGAGGTACAACTTTGCTGAAGTCAGAGTTCCGGAATTCCCCACAGCCGTTCAGTCTAACAGCTGTTAGCCTAATACGCTCTCACCCATCTCAGCTCCAATCCGGAGTTAACATCATTCAGTGAGTACTACGCTATTTGATCTCAGACCAAGCTGAGGTAAGAAGGAACTTTATATATGTGCTAGTGAACATTCCTCCGCTATCCATATTCTCTGTTTGCTTGTCAAGTGTAATCTGATTATAAGGAATCTGTTCAGCACTTCAGTCCAAGTTGATTTCTTTGCATATAACAGTATATTCCGATACTCTCTATAGCAGGAAGCTAAATACATCTTGTTAAATTCTCTGAGACTAAAACAGGTCTCTACCGGATTAACTCTCTACATTCAGAAAGCTAATAATTCACTGTGAGCTCCTAAGGTTATCTTCTCCATAAGATAATATTCAGCTCCATTGAGACAAATATACAGTTCCGCAGCTGTAGATCCAAAATACTGATTGTCATCAGTCTAATCCATAACATTACATAACAGACAGTCTGCTTCCCAACTGTTGACCCCCGGAATTTGGATTGCTGACAGGGTACATAGATTGCATTCTGCCCAGGACAAAATCCGAGCTACCGCTTTGATTGTTAGGTGACTCAGATTCCCTCCCTGATGATTTATGTACACCACAGCAGTGACGTTGTCCGACTGAAAACAAATCATTTTCCTCTTTTAGCAGGGGCCATAACAGTATCAACGCCTCCAGAGGAGACCAAACTCCTTGCGCTTTCCTAGCTCACCAAACTGCTCCCCAGCCTGAGAGAGTGGCCCTGTAGTTGCGAATACCCAAGATGACCGGAAAAAGGATGCTCCAAGGGAAATCGAATAGTTGTCTATCCACCATAAAGACTGCTTTACTGCTGAGTCTAGAACAATCTTCTGATCCAAACGAGAATAATTCCCTGTTCGCTGTTGTAGCGTACACAGCTGAAGAGGACGTAAATGAAAACAAACATAAGGAACTGTGTCTGAGGCAGCCAACATTCATACACCACTTCCATACTTTGAGCTATTGTTGGAAGAGCCATTGACTGAAAATTTGCACAGGCCCTCTGCTATTTGATTCTGCGCGGCTCTGTGAGAGATAGGCGCATGGATACTGAATCGAGAGACACTCACAGAAAATAGACCTTGATAATGGGAAACAGAGAACTCTTTGGCACGTTGATCTTCGAACCGTGAATGCACAGAAATACCAGAAGTTTGAGTATGAGAAATTGACAAAAGTTAGAGGTAGAGCCTGAACAAGAATCTTAAGGGGTAAGGGGCTATTGAAATGCTCGGAGCTCTGATTACTGCCAATAGATCTTCCAAAACCTTTGTAAATATTTGTGGAGCAGTAGCCAACCCAAACAGGATGGCAACAAACTGAAAGTGCTTGTCCTGAAAGGCAAACCGGAGGAACTGATGATGGTCCTTGTAAATGTGATATGAAGGTACGCATCCTTCAAAGCTTTGGTAGACATGAACTGACCTTGCTATACTAGAGGTAGGATAGTAAAAATGGTCTACATTTTGAAAGTAGGAAACCTAAAGAATTAGTTTGAAATCATTAAATTAAGGACAGGTCTGAAGGTTCTCTCCTTCTCTGGGTCAATAAAAAAGTTGGAGTAAAAACCCCGACCCTGTTCGGAAACCAGAAAATGTTGAATTGATCCTATCAATTCTAAAACTGGAATAAATTGGAAAAAAACAGCTGCTTTCAAAGGATGTCTTGGAATATGAGACAAAAGGAACTGTACCCAAGGAGGTCTGGACCAAAAACCTATCCTGTAACCCTGGAATATATTATTTAACACTCAGGGACCCTGAACTGATTGAAACCAAGTCTCCTGGAAACAACTCAACCTGCATCTTCATGCTGATTTGGGGGGAGATTTCTTATTTTGTTTGGATTTGTACCAGGAAGAACCTGGCTTCAAGGACAATTTTGAAGGCTCAGACTTATTGGTAGAAGAGGAGCGAAATTAACAAAAACAAATTGCCTGGTCTGTTTTTACCCCTAGATATCTTGTTTTGAGGAAGGAAGGCCCCCTTACCTGCACTGACCGTGGAGATTACAGGAAAGGGAAGAGTGAAAAATCTGTTCTTGGAAACCATATCTGCAGACCAAGACTTGAGAAAAAAGACTTTTCTGGACAAGAAAGCAAATGTCATATTCTTTGCATTAGTCCAAACAACATCCACAACTGCATCACAGATAAAGGAACTAGCGGTGAAATGTAATTTAATGCGGCTTTGTAATTCTTCCACAGAAGCTTGACCTGAGGTAAGCTCTGCTAAGAAGTAACACCACAAAGTCACAGCACTTGCCACACATGCAATTTCAATAGCTCGCTTAAAGAGAAAACCTGTCTAAATACATATCTTCCTAAGAAAAGCTTCTAATTTGCGGTCAATAGTTTCCATGAAAGAAGTAATATCCTCTAATGCAATAGTTTTCAGCACTTTCAATAATTTATTAACACATAGGAATAGCGATGTTTCGGGGTCACAGCCCCTTATTCAAGCATGAATAAGGGGCTGTGACCCCGAAACGTCACTATTCCTATGTGTTAATAAATTATTTCGAAGTGCTGAAAACTACGCTTTGTATTTGTATATTTACTAGGACTAGGCAGCGTCCTAGGGTCATTTGTGCACTTATTCCAGATTGTGTGCTGTTCCTATTGACTTTTTTGTTCTCTAATGCAATAGTAGTATGCTTGGCAAGAGTAGAAATTGCTCTATCAACCTTGGGAATAGATTCCCATAATTCAATATTCTTAATAAAAGGTAAAGGAAGCATCCTCTTGAACTTAGAAGATGGAGGAAATGTGAAACTGGGCTTCTCCCATTCCTTAGAGATTATTTCTGAAATCAATTCAGAGACTGGAAAAACCTCAGGGAATTTTTGTAGATGGCTTAAAAATTAAATCCAGTTGCTAAGTCTATTTTTCCTCAGTAGGCTTTTTATCCATGAATCCTAGCATTTGCAGGACCTCACATACAGCAAGATTACGAGTTTTGCGCTATACCGGGTGCGTAAAGAACGCAAAAAAATTAGCGGTATCACACTTTCCATAGTGCTGCCATTACAAGTTACTGAAAAACCTCCTTGTGCTGTGCGGTATAGTGCATTAAGCTCTATACCGCACAAAAGCCAAAGGCTGAGTTTACGTGCTCGTGCACGCTTTCCCCCATAGACATCAATGGGGAGAAAGTGTTAGAAAAAAAACTAACACCTGTGATCGTGGAATGGCAAATCGCCGTAACGCAACCCCATTGATGCCTATGGGGAAAATAAAATTACGTTAAAACCTAACACCCTAACATAAACCCCTAGTCTATATAACCCTAATCCGCTGCTCCCCGGCGCTATATAAAGTTATTAACCCCTAATCTGCCGCTCTCCGACTCTAATTAAACCTATTAACCCTGCTAAACCGTCGCCTCCACATCAATTGAAAATCTTAAATTACATGATTAAAAAAAAACTAACACTACGAAAAAATTAAAAAAAATCTAACATTACAAAAAAATTAAAACGCTAAAATTACGAAAAATAAAAAAACACTAAGATTACAAAAATAAAAAATTTAATTATCCAAAATAATAAAAATTACACCTAATCTAATAGCCCTATAAAAACAAAAAAAGCCCCCCAAAATAAAAACACCCCCTAACCTAACAATAAACTACCAATAGCCCTAAAAAGGGCCTTTTTTAGGGCATTGCCCTAAGTTAAACAGCTCGTTTACATAAAAAAAATTACAGTCCCCAATAAAAGTAAAACCCCCCTAAACCTAAATCTAAAAAAAATCCTAAGCTACCCATTGCTCCTAAATGGGCATTTGTATGGGCATTGCCCTTAAAAGGGCATTCAGCTCTTTTACTGCCCATCAAAACCCTAATCTAGAACAAAAACCCACTAAAAAACACAAAAAAAAAACAAAAAAACAAGACTAATCCCAGAAAATCTACTCACAGTTCCTGAAGTCCGGACATTCATCTTCATCCAGGTAGCGAGAAGTTTTCATCCATCGCAGGGGCATCTTCTATCTTCATACCGGTGGCGCGGAGCTGTGTAGGCGCAGAGCATTGTTGCAGGCGGCGCAGACATCTATCGGGGAAAATCTTCTTCTTACGATCACCGCCGTACACTGAAGCTTGAATGCAAGGTACCCGTTTAAAAACGGGGTACCTTGCATTCCTATTGGCTGACATTTTCAAATCAACCAATAGGATGAGAGCTACTGGTTTCAGTATTGGCTATTGGTAGTTTGTTTTTATTTTGGGGTGGCTTTTTTGTTTTTATAGGGCTATTAGATTAGGTGTAATTTTTATTATTTTGGATAATTTCGGTTTTTTTTTTTGTAATCTTAGCGGTTTTCTTTTTGTAAAGTTAGATTTCTTTATTTTTTTCGTAGTGTTAGGTTTATTTAAATTTGTAATTTAGGTTTTTTATTTTTTTGTAGTGTTAGGTTTTTTTAATCATGTAATTTAGGATATTTAATTGGTAGTTTATTTTATTTTATTAGAATAGTAATGTTAGATTAATTAATAGTTTAATCTTAGTTTTTTTTTATTTCACAGGTAAGTTTTTATTTATTTTAACCCCTTAACGACACACGCCGTACAGGGTATGTCATACACAAACTGGTCGTTAAAGACCAACGACGTACCCTGTACGTTGTTAGGGGTTTAAAGTGGCTGGAAGCGATCCTGATCGCTTCCAGTCGCTTTCAAGGTATTGACGTGATGCCTCGATATTGAGTCATCACTGCAATACCTTTTTTCAAACACTGATGTGGCCCTCTCTGCATCGGCCAGCGATGGTGCAATCGTTGGTGGGTGGGAGCTGCTGCAGGGAGGTGGGTGGGCAACCATCGCTGGGGGAATGACGACAGAGGGGGTGGGATCACGCAAGAAATGTGGGGACGGAGGCGGGAGCGGGTGTGAGCCCTACACTATGGAACAGTGTAAAGGGAAGGAGGGAGAGAGGAGGGGGGACATTTTTTATATAAGGGATCTGGGAGGGAGTGGGGGTTAGTTATTGAGGGGGGGAAGCTACACTACAGAAAAATAAATAAAAACATTTTTAAAATTTTTATGCAGACAGCTGCCAGTACTCAAGATGGCGGACAATAAGGTTGAGGGGGAGGGTTAGAGAGCTGTTTGGGGGAGGGGAATCAGGGAGGTTGGCGGCTAAGGGGGGATCCTACACAGCAGAAAATGATTTTTTTTTAAAATAAATATAAAATAAATATATATAAAAAAAAAAGCCTTTTATTTCAGTACAGGCAGACTTTCTGACAGTACTTAAGATGGCAGGGACAATTGTGGGGTGGGGGAGGGAAGAGAGCTGTTTGAGAGGGGTCAGGGAGGGATCAGGGGTGGGATGTGTCAACTGGGAGGCTGATCTCTACACTAAAGCTAAAATTAACCCTACAAGATACCTAATTAACCCCTTCACTGCTGGGCATAATACAAGTGTGGTGCACAACGGCATTTAGCAGCCTTCTAATTACCAAAAAGCAATGCCAAAGCCATATATGTCTTCTATTTCTGAACAAAGGGGATCCCAGAGAAGCATTTACAACCATTTGTGCCATAATTGCACAACCTGTTTGTAAATAATTTCAGTGTGAAACCTAAAGTTTGTGAAAAAGTGAGCATTTTTTTTATTTGATCACATTTGGTGGAGAAATGGTGGCATGAAATATACCAAAATGGGCCTAGATCAATACTTTGGGTTGTCTACTACACCAGTGATTTTTAACCTTTTTTTTGCCATGGCACACTTTTTTACGTTAAAAAATCCTGTGGCACACCACTATCCCAAAATTTAAAAAAAAATCACACATTGTAGCCTAATACAGCATATATATATACACATACACACAAACACACACATACTGTATGTATTGTGCTGTTATGCCATGCCTCCTACAAACTACCCCTGCACTGGGAGTAAAAAACAAGCAAAGTTTAAAAAATATGTCACACTGTTGTCAGTCTGCCGTGGCACACCTGAGGATCTCTCAAGGCACACTAGTGTGCCACGGCACACTGGTTGAAAAACACTGTACTACACTACCCTAAAGCTAAAATTAACCCTACAGGCTCCCTAATTAACCCCTTCAATGCTGGACATAATACACGTGTGGTGCACAGTGGCATTTAGCGGCTTTCTAAGTACCAAAAAGTAACGCCAGAGCCATATATGTCTGCTATTTCTGAACAAAGGGGATCCCAGAGAAGCATTTACAACCATTTGTGCCATAATTGCACAAGCTGTTTGTAAATAATTTCAGTGAGAAATCTAAAGTTTGTGAATAAAGTTTGTGAAAAAGTGAACAATTTTTTTTATTTGATCGCATTTGGCGATAAAATGGTGGCATGAAATATACCAAAATGGGCCTAGATCAATACTTTGGGTTGTCTACTAAAAAAAATATATACATGTCAAGGGATATTCAGGGATTCCTGACAGATATCAGTGTTCCAATGTAACTATCGCTAATTTTGAGAGAAAAAAAAATGGTTTGGAAATAGCTACTTGTATTTATTGCCCTATAACTTGCAAAAAAAGCAAAGAACATGTAAACATTGGGTATTTCTAAACTCAGGACAAAATTTAGAAACTATTTATAGGGCAGGATTGGCCTACCAGGATACCAGGAGATTTCCCAGTGGGCTGTCGTAGCTGGGGCTGGAAAGCTACAATTAGAAGTGGTGTTTAAAGGATGCAATTGGGTTGTAGGGTGCCTATATAACATCAATCTGGCAGTTTTATTTAATGCAAAGTAATATCATTTAAGTCTGAAAAACATATTAGGGAAGGAGTATCCCAGTCCGTCCCTGACTATTTAGCATGGTTGTTTTTTGGTGGTTGTAGATGTTTAACAGATTTTTGGGGTCAAATTTAGATAAAGTGTTCTTTCATCATATTTTATGCGTTAGCCGTCCAAACCAGCGTTAGGGGGTCCTAACGCTGGTTTTTACCGCCCGCTGCTATTTGGAGTCAGTCAGGAAAGGGTCTAACGCTCACTTTCCAGCCGCGACTTTTCCATACCTCAGATCCCCCTACGCCAATTGATATCCTATGTTTTCAATGGGATCTTTCTAACGCCGGTATTTAGAGTCTTGGCTGAAGTGAGCATTAGAAATCTAACGACAAAACTCCAGCCGCAGAGAAAAGCCAGGAGTTAAGAGCTTTCTGGGCTAACGCCGGTTCATAAAGCTCTTAACTACTGTGCTCTAAAGTACACTAACACCCATAAACTACCTATGCACCCCTAAACTGAGGTCCCCCCACATCGCCGCCACTATAATAACATTTTTTAACCCCTAATCTGCCGACCGCACACCGCCGCCACCTACATTATCCCTATGTACCCCTAATCTGCTGCCCTAACATCGTCGACCCCTACATAATATTTATTAACCCCTAATCAGCCCCCCCACAACGTCGCCGCTACCTACAATTATTAACCCCTAATCTGCCGACCGGACCTCACCGCTACTATAATAAATGTATTAACCCCTAATCCACCTCACTCCCGCCTCAAAAACCCTAAAATAAATTGTATTAACCCCTAATCTGCCCTCTCTAACATCGCCGACACCTGATCGGAACAGCCAATAGAATGAGAGCTCAATCTGATTGGCTGATTGGATCAGCGAATCGGATTGAACTTGAATCTGATTGGCTGATTCAATCAGCCAATCAGATTTTTCCTACCTTAATTCCGATTGGCTGATAGAATCCTATCAGCCAATCGGAATTCGAGGGACGCCATCTTGGATAACGTCCCTTAAAGGAACCTTCATTCGTCGTTAGTCCGTCGGTGAAGAAGGATGGCTCCGCGTCGGCTGCTTGAAGATGGTCCCGCTCCGCGCCGGATGGAAGAAGATAGAAGATGCCGCTTGGATGAAGATGTCTGCCGGTCCGGATGTCCTCTTCTGCCCGGATAGGAGGAAGACTTTGGACCCTCTGGAGGAGCTCTTCTTGCCGGATAGGATGAAGACTTCGGACCCTCTTCTGGACGGATCGGTGATACCCGGCGTGGTGAAGACAAGGTAGGGAGATCTTCAGGGGCTTAGTGTTAGGTTTATTTAAGGGGGGTTTGGGTTAGATTAGGGGTATGTGGGTTGTAATGTTGGGGGGGTATTGTATGTTTATTTAAATGCAAAAGAGCTGTTTTCTTTGGGGCATTCCCCGCAAAAGGCCCTTTTAAGGGCTGGTAAGGTAAAAGAGCTGTTAACTTTTTATTTTAGAATAGGGTAGGGCATTTTTTTATTTTGGGGGGCTTTGTTATTTTTTTAGGGGGCTTAGAGTAGGTGTAATTAGTTTAAAATTCTTGTAATCTTTTATTATTTTTTGTAATTTAGTGTTTGTTTTTGTAATTTAGTGTTTGTTTTTGTAATTTAGTTTAGTTGATTTAATTGTAGATAATTGTAGATAGTTTATTTAATTAATTTATTGATAGTGTAGTGTTAGGTTTAATTGTAACTTAGGTAAGGATTTATTTTACAGGTAATTTTGTAATTATTTTAACTAGGTAACTATTAAATAGTTATTAACTATTTAATAGCTATTGTACCTGGTTAAAATAAATACAAAGTTGCCTGTAAAATAAATATAAATCCTAAAATAGCTACAATATAATTATTATTTATATTGTAGCTATATTAGGGTTTATTTTACAGGTAAGTATTTAGCTTTAAATAGGAATAATTTATATAATAAGAATTATTTTATTTCGTTAGAATAAAATTATATTTAACTTAGGGGGGTGTTAGGGTTAGACTTAGCTTTAGGGGTTAATACATTTATTAGAGTAGCGGTGAGGTCCGGTCGGCAGATTAGGGGTTAATAATTGTAGGTAGGTGGCGGCGACGTTGGGGGCGGCAGATTAGGGGTTAATAAATATAATATAGGGGTCGGCGGTGTTAGGGGCAGCAGATTAGGGCTACATAGGGATAACGTAGGTTGCGGTGGTGTACGGAGCGGCAGATTAGGTGTTAAAAAAAATATGCAGGTGTCAGCGATAGCGGGGGCGGCAGATTAGGGGTTAATAAGTGTAAGGTTAGGGGTGTTTAGACTCGGGGTACATGTTAGGGTGTTAGGTGCAGACTTAGGAAGTGTTTCCCCATAGGAAACAATGGGGCTGCGTTAGGAGCTGAACGCTGCTTTTTTGCAGGCGTTAGGTTTTTTTTCAGCTCAAAATGCCCCATTGTTTCCTATGGGGGAATCGTGCACAAGCACGTTTTTGAAGCTGGCCGCGTCCGTAAGCACCGCTGGTATTGAGAGTTGCAGTAGCGGTAAATATGCCTGTACGCTCCCTTTTTGGAGCCTAACGCAGCCCTTCTGTGAACTCTAAATACCAGCAGTATTTAAAAGGTGCGGGGTAAAAAAAGCATGCGTAGCTAACGCACCCCTTTGGCCGCAGAACTCTAAATCTAGGCGATAGTAAATTATAAGATATGATGAAAATAATGGTATCTTTAGAAAGTCCATTTAATGGCGAGAAAAACGGTATATAATATGTGTGGGTACAGTAAATGAGTAAGAGGAAAATTACAGCTAAACACAAACACAGCAGAAATGTAAAAATAGCCCTGGTCCTTAAGGGTAAGACAATTGAAAAATTGTATTTTCCTTAAGGGGTTAAGATAGTTATATTGTAACTTTTAACCCTTTGAGTGCTAAGCACTTTCCCACCTGGGTGCTAAGCACATTTGAGGTTTTTTTACTTTTACATTTTTAAAAATATTTTTTTTTCACCTTTTTTTTTTTTCTTTTCAGATCCCCAAGACTTATACCGTTGGAAAGGTTAGGCGATTACCTTTCCAACGGGCTTCTAAGCAGCATGCCCCCTTTCTCTATATTGTCCATTGTCTCTTTTTAATAAAGTTGCGCAGTGACATCATCACGTCATTGCGTGTGACTTCACCACGCAAAACGTGAAGTCCCGGCGATGCCTGTCATTATACAGGCCCGATCGCCGGGGTTGGAGTGGGTGAGAGCCCCCAGATCTCCCTCAAGGTGGGAGAGTGCTAGCGACGGCTCTGAGCCGTCGTTAGCACCCGAGTTGGAAACTCTGCGACGGCTCAGAGCCGTCGTTAGAACTCAAGGGGTTAATTTAAAGTTAGGGGGTGTTAGATTTAGGGGTTAATAGTTTAATTTAGTGTTTTGCGATGTGGGGGGCCGGCGGTTTAGGAGTTAATACTTTATTATAGTGTTGGCGATGTGGGAGGCCGGTGGTTTAGGGGTTAATAGGTTTATTATAGTAGTAGCGATGTGGGTGGGTGGGTGGGCGGCGGATTAGGGGTTAATAGGTTTATTTTAGTGTCAGCGATGTGGGTGGGCAGCAGATTAGGGGTTAATAGGTGTAATATAGTATTTGCTATGCGGGAGGGTGGCGGTTTAGGGGTTAATAGGTAGTTTATGGGTGTTAGTGTACTTTGTAACATTTTAGTTATGAGTTCTGTGAAACATTTTTGTTTCGCAAAATCCATAACTACTGCTCTTAGATCACGGAATGGGTCACGGCGGTATAGGCTGTAACGCAAGCATTTTAGCCGGACTGCACAACCAGTAATATGGCGCTATGGAAAATCCTGCACTCAAACGTCATTTTTTGAGTGAGGAATGGAGATTTGCGTAAAGGCTAAAATGCTTGCGGTATAGCTATACCGCTGCAACTTGTAATATCCATTACCTGCCATTCCACGCGCAATGGCCAATTTTTCAGCAGTATAGCCTTACCGCATCATAATATAAAACTAATTTAGCCGATAGTAATGATCCACTTTAAACATGAAAGAATTATATTAAAGAAACCTAGGTCATGACAGGTCAAATACTTTATAGAAATACAAGGGAATTGGAATAAGTTAAATTAGATAAAAAGGGCACAAAATAAATAATGTAAGCATATTGCAAAGTGTTTGTTCTACACATAAATAACATTATATTACAATCTCAGTGTTTGATGTCCCTTTGAAGAGACATTAAACATCTAATGCTTTTGTGTAAAATGTAAACTTGTCCAATGCTGTCCACAATCAAGGGAAATATGATACTCACCAGCAGTTTTGAAAGTCATTAATAAAAGTGAAAGATGGAAATGCTTTTTGTACTTCTTAACAGTTGATGCATATATTGGAAAAACAAATGAAGTCCACAACCGTCACTTTAAAAACAACAACACTGAAATCCCTAGCTTATTTAAAAGCACCAGATCCAGCCCCCTCCCCTCCTTTTGTTCCGCTGCTCTCTCTGACCCCTTCTCCTCCTGTCTCACACCTTACTTATAATTTTATATTTCTTTCTTCCTCCTATCTAACAAACTGAGATTAAACAGTTCATCCAGAAAATAATATGAAATACCCTCTTTGCACAGTGAATGATACCCGATATCCATTTTTCTTAACCACTATTGCACTCTCGTGCTAGAACAATGTCAACTTAAGAGAATAACACACAGACTTGACTTCACAATCTTAACAGCAAGAGCTGACATATTGCTATTGAGAGAGGACATTCTTCATAAGGATCATAAATATCCAAACTCAAAACTTGAAATCTGCTAGTGAGCCGATTTATTTTTGCAGTTATACAATGTTGTATCTTTGTTATGTAATACCTTAATATCATTATGGTTTTCTATATCTGTACCATCATTGCAACTAATAAAGGTCTGAAATATCAACAACAACAAATATAAAGTCCCATCTACCTCCCTCACAACAACTTTTTTGTTACTGTGTATATAAAGCAAAAATGCTTTTAATAGTACTTGAAATGTGCTGCTGCATATTTTAGCTTTCCTGTGCTCTTAAAGTGTACGTTTTGCTGTAAAATCCCATCAAAAATATATAATAAAAATAAATGTTGTCCCATATAATTAAATGCTATTGTATAGAAACATAACTTGATCAAGATGAAGACTCCACTTTAGACGACAAGTCCAATTATCTCTGCACAAATCTATAGACTAAGACCATATTAGTTTTAGAAAAGCACATATGACTTATGCAAGCTACAATGACCAAGGACACCAGGTTTCACAATCCTTTTCATGATGTGGGAGCTCTGAAGCAACTAAAATCTTTGATGTTAGTGCTCTCTAGTGTCATAATTTAATATAGCAACTTTAGACAACTACAAATACAGCAGCAAAATGATTTTTTTCTTTTCAGCTCAAAATATGTAAATGTATATCTACCAAAACCGATTTCTTACTGCAGTCTACTCCAGAATTTATATTGTTTCAAAAGATATATTATTTATTACCAGTTCCCCAGTTTTGCATAACCAACACGGTTATATTAAAGTATTACTAACACTGACATTTAGCACCCAAACAAAACATACCGATCTTTCAATAAATAATGATGTAATGCTACCTACCTATTTGTATATCTTAACGATGCCTTAGTACAGTTTTATATAATATTATTTTTGCCACTCTGACGTCACTAAAGACTTCCCACCTTTCCAACGATCTTCAACTCGTCTAATCAGCTTTGATTTCTCTGCTTATCATTACCAGAGTTTTACGTCATCAGGCACATGCGCGGTATTCACTATTTGTTTGTACATGCGCATTTTCTGTAATTGAGGATGATGCTGCCCTCAAAGATTTTAGTCTTTTCAGTCTATGGAAGCTGTGGCAGGGAGCCATAATGTAACTGGACACTCAAGGCATGCGCACTACGTACAATCCGCTGCCATCTTCCTACCCGGGTAGACCCCCTCATAGGACTCTTAACGAGTCCTACAGAGGGGGGTTTAGAAAGAAGTACATTTTGCATAGAAGATTAAAAGAAAACAAGAGATAAACGGTAAAAGTAACAATTTATGAAATGATAATATTTGCAATGATCTTTTATTTTAAACAGTTTTTTTCATGGCTAGTGTCCCTATTTCAGTTCTTTTGACAGACTTGCATTTTAGCCATTCAGTGCTGACTCATAAATAACTCCACAGGAGTGAGCACAATGTTCTCTATATGGCACACAACAGCTAGCGCTGTCTAACTGTGAAAAACGGTCAAAATGCACTTAGATAAGAGGTGGCCTTCAAGGGCTTAGAAATTATCATATGAGCCTACCTAGGTTTATTTTTCAACAAAGAATACAAAGAGAGCAAAGCAAATTTGATGATAAAAGTAAATTGCATGCCCAATCTGAATCATGAAAATATCATTTTGACTAGACCCACAAAATATTGAACAATCAGCTGGTGACTGGGAGGGTGACAGGTGATAAGATCATACCCTATTGTGCCGTAGCCCCTCAGTTAAATGCCCACATCAGTTGTGAAAACAAACGTTACAGCCCTACACTCCCATCAGACTTCCATATTTTTAATCCCTGTCAGTCACATACGCTCATTAGACTCTGATGACACCTCACACCCCTTCAAACCCTTAGTTTAATGTGGTAATGCTGGCCCCTCATTTAGGGGCTGTTTCACCTGCAAGTGAGCTGCCCCTCAAACATTGCATGGGGTGCCAGTTTATGCAGGTGTAGGAAATAGAGGAGATCACCAGGTCTGGCTGTCACACTTCATGGCAGCCCAGCAGAAAAGTGTTCTGACTCCTTTTTTTATGGAAAAGAGGAGCGGCAACAAAAATGAGACTTTGACTTCTTTATTACTCAATTACATTGCTATTAATAACCATTTCTCCTAACCATGAAAGGGTGAACTCTAGCCATTGGCAATTGTAAAAAGTATCCCTGACAGTGCAATATATTGACACTAATTATATTTATACATCAATTGTACTTGAAAGTGTCTATTGCTAAGAAGAAATAACTAATTTCTATTGTCTTTTTGAGAAGTGGTGCCCAAAACAATTGATGCCTCATCATGGAAATTCATGTTTACAGAATAATACTTTAATCTTGTGTGTACATGCCACTATTTATGCAACATCTCAATTAATATGCGAGTCTATATCTTCCTTAAGTTTACAAAACAATTTGGCACTGCAGATCGTGGAAATGTAACAAATCCCTTCAAGCTATTTTGTGCAACGAATCATACAGTCCGTATAAAAATTAAATAGATTTAATGTAAAGGATCCAAAACAGAACAATTATTTACAATTTGCATCAACAGTGCACTTGATGAGTATAGATAACTTACAGTTTGGATTTAGTCAAATATGAGAGGGCACAATTATCCTTGGTGCCTTAAAAAGCATGCCAAGTACCCAAGTTTTAGGGTCCCCTTTAGTATTACCATTCTGCCCACTTACTGCCAACTGCAGCGTGGCTTTAACAAGTTGTGATTGAGATGGTAGGTCTGCTAATTTCTTCTAAACTGCACATTAGGAATTATATTCCCCAGCATGAAAAGAGGCCAACATTTCATCTTAAAGCATGACAGTTGTGTTGCAAGGTGGGAATTATCTTTTAAACAATCTTTCTGATGACTGAAGGAGCAGTGAAGGGCTTAGAATGACCCTAGACACCTGTGAGAGTACTCTGTGCCCAGGGTTATGTCTGCTTTCTCTTCTCTTTCAATCTCCTGACAGCATTTATCACTAGCAGTGTATGTGGCTGACTGCGAATAGTGAGCAGTGAAACTAAATACTGTCCACTGTTTGGTTTCTGCAGATACCACCACTCATGGTCGCCAGAGGGGACTTTGAGAATTGAGGAATAGGCAGTCGTACTTCCTAAATAATAATAAAAAAAATAATTTAAATTTTGATATATATATATATATATATACACACACACATACACATACACAAATGTGTATATATATATATATATATATATATATATATATATATATATATATATATATATATACATACACACACACACACATACATACATACATATGTATATACACATACACACACACTAGACGATAAGCCTGCCCAGAGGGCAGTCTATGTTAAAAAAAATACAAACCCCCAAGCTAATTTTACTAAAAATAAAAAATGTAAAATTACGGAAAAAAATAAACAAAGCTATCCAAAATAAAAAGTTTAAACCTAAACTATTACCCCTATAAAAATAAAAAATCTCCCTCAAAATAAAAACACCCCCTAATCTAAAACTAAACTACCAATAGCCCTTAAAAGGGCATTTTGTAGAGCATTGCCCTAAGGTAAACAGCTCTTTTACTTAATTTTTTTTTACCAATTACAGTAAAAAACCCCACCCAACCAGCCTCCCCCAAAATAAAAAAACCTAACACTAAAAAAACCTAAACTATCCATTGCCCCTAAAGGGCATTTGTATGGACATTGCCATTAAAAGGGCAATCAGCTCTTTTACAGCCTATTAAAGCCCTAATCTTAAAAATAAAAAAATAAAAATCCTAAAACTAAGCCCCAAATAGTTACTCACCGTTCCTGAAGTCCTGCGGAGAAGGTCTTCTTCCAGGCGGCTCTGTCATCTTCTATCTTCATCCTGTGTGAAGGCGGCACGAAGTGGAGTAGTCTTCCCTGATGCGCGGATCCGGGGCGGCAGTCCTCAGTGGCGGTTCTCAGCGGCAGTCCTCAGCGGTGCCGAGGCTCCTCTTCATCCGATCTCCGGCGTACACTAAAAATTTAATGCAAGGTACCGCAATCAATTTGGTGTACCTTGCATTCCTATTGGCTGAAATGTTGAAATCAGGCAATAGGATTAGAGCTACTGAAATCCTATTGGCTGTTATTAGCTCTCGTCCTATTGGCTGATTTCAAAATTTCAGCCAATAGGAATGCAAGGTACCTGTTAGTATATGTTAGCATTACCGACGCCATCTTATCCTAGTTGCCATTTTGTCTTAGGCATTCATTTTGTCCAAGAAAGGTTTATTCTAGTAGCTTATTAGGTATTAAGAAATATAGATGTTATGAATATTTGTATAGCTAGAATGGCCTTGTGAATGTTCCTGGCGATGCACCTGGAAACCCGTTATCTCTATAAGATGCCCTCACGGCCTTGCTTTGGGCTGGGCTATGGGCCCAGATGTAGTTCTGTTATGGTTATAGAAATACTTCTTTAAACTCCTTTTTACCCAATTATAATAATGAGCTTATTTCTTTCCTGAGAAACACTGTGTAAGATGATGTAGTTATGAACACATCACTGTTTAACCCTATATGCTGTAACTATCGCCTATAAAAAGTGTTGTTCATCTTCTAATAAACAGAACAGATGTTAGACTGATTGCTGTGTGGTCTGATTCCTGTTCTCTGGGATATCCCGTCATCAAGTAGCCCATTCATTTCCAGGTGACAGTATAGGAATCAGGCCAAGTGCTGACTGACACACTCCCCCCCTGAAAATAACACCTAACAATTCTGGTGTCAGATTGTGGGATTCGCACTGGGTAAGTAGATAAGTGCTTTTTACTCTACTTTTCCCTCTGTGAATCTGAACCTAAATTTTTATTATTAAAAAAAAAAAAATTAAGGTGTTAGTGATATATGTATATATAAAGGATTAAAGTCCTTTTATAATTGATAAGGGGTTCCTGCGGTGAAGGTGCAGGTTTGCGGAGGTTCGAGTCCTGCCGGCATTTGTATTAACCCCTCTAGACAGGTTAAAGTCCTGCAAGGCTAGACAGGTTAAAGTCCTGCCTAGAGCGCGAGTATGGCGCAAAAGTTAGCGTACATTTGACAGGTGGTTCAAGTCCCCCGTGCAAATTGGCAGCGCTGTATTACGGTGAGTTAGTCTCACCTGGGTTGAAATTTCCTTACATAGCCATATAATAGAATTTTGGCTACCTATCACTGGAGCTGAATTGGTACTTGTTGATGCTTTTGCTTTGCTGTGCTTAAAAAAAAATATATGCTGTGCTGTGCTTAAAAGCATAATTGTACATTTTATCATTGCTGCTATTATTGTGTTGTGGAAATGGGGCTTCTCATAGTACAACATTGTAGTTTTGCAAACTATCCTTGGATCCATTTTTTGCTTTGCTGGACTCTGGGTAATCTATGACTGTTTCCTATGATGTGTGTCTTCAGAACATAAAGACTATCCCTTTCTGGACTGTGCCTTGCCTGTTGGAATTGTGGACCTGTTACGCTGTTACAGAGTCATCCACAGTTAAATTAGGGGAGTATTGTTTTAACTTGTTTACTTATATTGCTTGTTTTGTATCCTCTTGTAATTGTGTTATTTGTGTTGATCATATTAGTTATAAGAAGTCATATAGCTTTGTCTGCAGAAAAGTATGCCTTATTTGTATTAGTACACATTATAGTTTATATACTTAACAAAGTAACCCTCTAGATAAGTGTAACTCTAAACCTTGCAGTATTGTAACCTATTGAATGGCCCACTGAGTATAGAGAATATGTTTGCACCTGTATAGTTTAAAGAAAATGCTGCAATATCTCAGAATAGTCTAGACCCTTGACTATTGTAGAACACAGAAGGCTCACCCATGTTTTTAGTAGTTTATTATAGTGATATTGATGGCATATTTTCTACCTACCATGGCTCTTATTGGAGCTGTGTTATGAAATCTGCAATTTGAGTTTTGTAAATGTTTGTCAATGAAAGGAATTATCTTACCATAAGGATGTGTTTACCTTTAAAAGATTTTGTAGTTTTAATAATGTTATGATTATATTATTTCCTCATACAGAAGTGCGAGAGAATTTAGGTTGCATAAAATAATTTGTAAACTAGTAGTGTTTATATCAGATGAGACTGCTGACTATTAAGATCATAGTTGGAGAATTATAAACATTACATATAGTAGCTTTGCAGAATAAAGGAAAACTAGGTTATTTGTTTTAGTAGTTCAAAGAGAAAGTGTGAAGAAATTAGTTTTAAAGAAAATATTTTTATTGACTGTTTTATTTTTCATTTTTGTTGCATTGCCGGCCTTAGCATAAGTTACTTAGCATAGCCATACAGCCTCTTGATGAAGTCTAGCAGTTTTTACTTGCTTAGTATTCATGACGTATCATTTAAATTGCGAGTTATTCTCTGTAAAAGTATAATCAATGTATTTAGTTTGTATTATATATCCACAATGTTTTCTTGGTTTTAAATGACATAGGACAAGTTAAGCTATTAAAGCAATGGTGATGCTTGCAAAAAGGTGAAAGAAGTTTTATTTGGACATAATTGTGATTGTATCAGGGTGTGTGCTCATCTTGTGCTGTTTTGTTTCCTTCTTAGACTCCTTCTGACTCAAGTGTCTGCTTGCTATGAGGATCCGCTGGCTTTCCTTATCTACCCCATAAACAAATCATCGGACTTCCAGCATCTACCTGCAGAAGAACACTGGATAAGCACCCCTACGGCAAATGGACTATGGTATTGAAGCAGAGTGTCTGAGGAAGGTGGAGCTCTAAGAGGACAAAGACTGTTCTTAAAATGATCAGAGGCCACCCAAAGATACTTGTGCTGTTCCCATGTCATGCTTCACTGTGGAGAATGTACAGAGCAAAAAAACTGTCGGAAATATTAGGGGGTTCTAGCTATGCAGGTTGAGAAATAAAGATGCAGCGTTGTTTGGGGGTAGATAGGGGGCTGGTTGGGTCTTTGTGCAGATAGACCAGTAGTTTGAGGATGCTGGGAGGTAGACGGAGAGTATTGGAGGGGGCCATACCTATGTGCAGTGACAAATTGTGCCCTATTGGCCTATAAAATTATAGCAGTAAATGTGAATACATTTCTCTACAGTATTCTCACATAGATTCATGTTATACCAAAGTATTAGGCTTATATTGTTGTTAAAGGATTTACTAATTTTCTGTGCTTTTTTATTTTTATGTTATTCTGTTAGAATAAAAGCGTGGTATGTTAGGATATGTTAGCATTACCAACGCCATCTTGTCCTAGTTGCCATTTTGTCTTAGGCATCCATTTTGTCCAAGAAATGTTTATTCTAGTAGCTTATTAGGTATTAAGAAATATGTAGATGTTATGAATATTTGTATAGCTAGAATGGCCTTGTGAATGTTCCTGGCGATGCGCCTGAAAGCCCGTTATCTCTATAAGATGCCCACACGGCCTTGCTTTTGGCTGGACTATGGGCCCAGATGTACTTTTGTTATGGTTATAGAAATACTTCTTTAAACTCCTTTTTACCCAATTATAATAATGAGCTTATTTCTTTCCTGAGAAACACTGTGTAACACTATATGCTGTAACTATCGCCTATAAAAAGTGTTGTTCATCTTCTACTAAACAGAACAGATGTTAGACTGATTGCTGCGTGGTCTGATTCCTGTTCTCTGGGATATCCCGTCATCAAGTAACCCATTCATTTCCAGGTGACAGTATTGGATCCAGGCCAAGTGCTGAATGACACACTCCCCCCTTGAAAATAACACCTAACAGTACCCCAATAAATATGGGGTACCTTGCATTTATTCTTTAGTGTGCGACGGACGATCGCATTTAGATTAGCCTCCACGCCGCTGAGGACCGCTGCCGCGGATCCGTGCATCAGGGAAGCCAGCTCCGCACCAGTTGGCCATGGGTGAAGATAGAAGATGATGAAGCCGCTTGAAAGAAGACCTTCTCCACTGGACTTCAGGAACTGTGAGTACCTATTTGGGGCTTAGTTTTAGGATTTATTTTTTATTTTTAAGATTAGGGATTTAATGGGTTGTAAAAGAGCTGAATGCCCTTTTAAGGGCAATACCCATACAAATGCCCCTTTAGGGGCAATGGGTAGTTTAGGTTTTTTTAGTCTTAGGTTTTTTATTTTGGGGGTCTTGGTGGGTGGGGGGTTTTTACTGTTAGGGGGGACTTAGTATTTTTTAAACGTAAAAGAGCTGTTTAAATTAGGGCAATGCCCTACAAAAGGCCCTTTTAAGGGTTATTGGTAGTTTAGATTAGGGTGTGCGCTTTTATTTGGGGGGGGGGGGGGCTTTTTTATTGTCATAGGTATTAGGTTTAATTGTTTTTATTTTTGATAATGTTGTTTATTTTTTTCTGTAATGTTAGACTTTATTTTTTGTAATGTTAAAATAATTAATAATAATAATAATATATATATTTATATTATTATATATATTATATAATAATATAAATTATAATAATAATTAAAAAATCCAAACATTAAATTACAAAAATTTATCTAAGTGTAATTTAGTAGTAATTGGGGTTAATTTATGGGGTGTTAGGTTAGGAGGCTTAGTAATTAAATTAGTTATTTGCATTGTGGGGGGTTGGCGGTTTAGGAGTTAATAGGTTAATTAGGTTTATTGTGATGTTGGGGTTTGTTGGTTTAGGGGTTAAAAACATAAATTATGCTTACCAGATAATTTCCTTTCCTTCTGTATGAAGAGAGTCCACAGCTTCATTCCTTACTTGTGGGAAATACAGAACCTGGCCACCAGGAGGAGGCAAAGACACCCCAGCCGAAGGCTTAAATACCTCCCCCACTTCCCTCATCCCCCAGTCATTCTGCCGAAGAAACAAGGAACAGAGGAACCGTAGGAGAAATATCAGGGTGTAAATGGTGCCAGAAGAACAAAACCAATTTTTTTTTTTTATTGAAGTAAGTTTGGCATACAAACAAAGTATTAAAGCATTCCACAATTGCTGTTAAAGAAAACATGTTACAGAGATCATCATACAGAAAATAATATAATATGAATACAAGCGTTGTTGGCAATGTCAATTAGCAAAACAACAAGGTAACTAATGTATATAATGCTATATAAAGACATAATGTGAACATTGGACCCTTGATCAAGTGAAAAATTTGCTGTAACAGAAGGCTATCTGCAGTAGAAAAGACCTCTCATGGATCTTATTATGTTTACCTCAGGTTTTAAGTTTTTATATTACTATAACTGGAAGTTTAAAATACAAATAGTGCCATAACTGTAAATTTAAAATACAAAGACATAGATATAATGTGCTCAAACATCTGCCACTCAAATAAGAGATAGCCAAAGTCAAAGCTAGGATCTTGCCAAAAGAAAGCATAACTTTAGCTCAGGAGGTCCCTCATACAATAAAAATGGGGAAAAGGCAGTCTAATGAAAAGTTAGCTTAATGTAATTGCTCAGAAGGCATGTTGAGACCACTTTAAATATATAATACATGAGATAAGGCTTGCAATTTAGATCTGGGACTGAAATGTACTGGACTTAATATGTGGTACTCTGTCCTTTCAGGCAATGCTATAGATGCAACAAAGTTCAGTGAATCACGCATTAGCTGTGTGGGTAGGACGAAAAAGGCTATAGTGGTGCACAAATACCAATAAGGAGTTATGAGTTTGCTAGAATAAGTAGTGCGTTAGAGAATACAATGGGCTATACTGGTAATGTGTGTACTAGTAGTAATTTAGCTATATCTACTGAGATTCTGACTATGTGGAGAAAATCAAACCAAGTGTTATACCGGCTGGTGGCCTACCATACTCATGCTATTCATTAAGGCCATGTGTGTAAAAGCCCATGCTATATTGATCTGCTTTGTGGGTACAAATAACATTCACTAGTAATTTAATGAGCTAAATTGAATAGCCTCTTATCTAAAACTCAGTACACTAGCATAAGTGCAGGACCAGACAGCACGGAAAGTGTGAAAGTATAATTGAAGAGTAGCATTACAATTTAGATTCAAAAGCAACCACAATGATTAATATACCACAACAGAATTAAATAAAGTGGAACTAATTACACACATCATTGGTCTGTAGGTTTCAAGCTTGCAAAAACAAATCTAGTAAGGAGAAAAACATTATAAGCAATATTTATTGTAAGTTTAATATCCATACATTTGTACACATCAGCTTATATCTAGAAAGCTGGGTGATACGTCCAAGAAGGTAAATGTCCAAGTATGCAGCTTGCTTTTAGTGGCACCATGGCGCAACCCAGCAGATCCACCTCCAACTACCGACTGCAGTGGTAAACAAGCAATATAGGAAACAATAATAAAGTACTTGCCTCTAAGCAACCTCCTGGTCTCAGAGGTCAGACAGATTTTGCAATTACGTCCAAGAGAGGTGAACCACCCGGATCCCACTTAGGGGTCTGTGCAGCTGTGTAGATGGTCTCAAAAAGCACTGATGCATCCATAGGGAGGCACGCAGCATGCAGGTTTCCATCGCCATGGTCAGGTTTTTTTCCTGGAGAAGCTTGCGTGTTATAGGTGATAGTCTCTTGGTTTTTAGATGAAACTAGCTGGATCATTTTGGGTGCGGAATTGGAGGCTTGGGAGATAGCAATGAGGCTCACTACAGCATTTTATGGTCGCCTCGCCGGCATCTCTTTTCTTTGGAATGCAGGTTCTGCATCCCGGTGATTCAGATCTTCCGTAGAAGTGCTAGTAGCAGGCAGTGAATGTCGGGGCCCCAAAACGCCACCACCCTCAGATCTCGCTCCGTGAGGCCTGAATTGGCAGGGTTGTTGAAGTAAACCAGCACTGCTGTTTTCGAGTGTTGTGACCAATGTGTCTGCCATAGCCTCATGATGTCTGACAAGTAAGCTGTCTAGCTCCTCGAAGAAATGCGCAGGGATCTCCATAGTAGAAATTCAGTAAAATGCCTTAGGCAAATGTAATGAGCATAACTGCGATGTATGTTTTCGTTGTCTTATCACAAAATGTTCTAGCAGTACCTTGTGGGGAATCACTGCCTTTTAACGATTGGAGCACTTGAGTGTCCTACCGAAGGAGTTAGGTTGTAGGCCACAACCTTTGTATTACTCCGGCATGTTGAGTTCGATAGCAAGACCAAAAATAGTGGTATTGTGTGAGTGAGCTTGCTTTGGTGATGAATCTTTGATCTAACAAGTTGCACGATGTAGTGTTAGAATAAGGATTTTAAATAAATTGGTGCTACAGTTTGAAGAGACTAACACTCTTGCGACCTGTCATGGCCGCCGCCTGGAAGTTCCCCCTGAACAAAACCAAATTTAAGTCCGCCCAACGGAGAATTCGGCCAGGGGCCGTGGACTCTCTTCATACAAAAGGAAAGGAAATGATCTGGTAAGCATAATTTATGTTTTCCTTCTTAATATGAGGAGAGTCCACGGCTTCATTCCTTACTTGTGGGAAACATATACCCAAGCTCTAGAGGACACTGAATGAAAACGGGAGGTTAAAAAAGAGACGGACCCAGCCAAATATGTAAAATTTTGAAAAAAAATATGTAAGGAGGACCAGGTAGTTGCCCTACAAATCTGATCGCTCAAGGTCTCATTCTCAAAACACAAGAGGGAGCCACAGCTCTAGTTGAATGAGCCTTAAGCCTCTGAGGAGGCTTGCGTCCTGCTGACTCTATAAGCTAAGCGAACATGCTCCTCAACCAGACAAACAAGGAAGAGGACGAGGCTTCCTGCCCCTTACACTTCCCAGAATAGACACAAACAAGGAAGAAATTAGACAAAACTCTTTTGTAGCCTGAAGATAGAACTTCAAGGCCTAAACCACATCCAAGTTATGAAATAACCGCTCCTTCGAAGAGAAGGATTAGGACACAAGGAAGGAACCACAATCTTCTGATTGATGTTGCGATCTGAAGCAACCCTAGAAAGTACGAAAAACAGCCTTAGTCGCAAGAACAACTAGGTAAGGAAACTCACAATGCAAGACAGCCATCTAACCGAAGCAATAGACCGAATAAAAGGAAACCTTCCCATACACATGCAAAACAGCCTTAGTCACAAGAACAACTAGGTAAGGAAACTCACATTGCAAGACAGCCACCGCACCGAAGCAATAGACAGTATAAAAGGAAACCTTCCCAGACAGATTTTAATATCAACACCATGCATAAGCCCAAACGGAGCCTTCTGCAAAAACTTAGAACAAGATGTAAACTCCAAAGAGGAGCACTAGATCTAAACACAGGCCTGATCTAGTCAAAGCCTGAACCAAGACTGGACCTCTGGAAGTTCTGAGAGCCTCTCGAGCAGTAAAACATATAGGGCTGAAAATTGTCCCCTAAAGAAGCTAACAGAAAAGGCCCTTCTCCAGAGCATCCTGGAAAAAGGAAGGAAAAGCTGGCCTTATGCCAGGGGCATCCCCGTTTTTCATAGCAGAAGAAGTAGGTCCTGCGCCCCTTATGATAGGTGCAACGATACACCGGCTTAAGAACTAAAATGAGAGTATCAACAATCCTTTCAGAAAAACTTCTCGTGACTAAGCATTCAATTCCATGCAGTCAGCCTCAGAGAATCCAGGTTGTGATGAACACAAGGACCCTGCCCCAGCAGAGCCCTGTAAGAGGTCCATGGAGGCAAAGCCCCTAAATTGCGATACAACTCGTAGATATAAAACGGAGCAAATAGTCTCACTGACGCCTGCTCCTGCTAGGATCGAACCATCCACAACAAGGAGTAACATGGCCAAAAGAGAAGAAGGTTAAAAAGAAACCTCTAAGGAATGGTAGATGTCTAGTATACTCTGGATGAAAAAGCCAGAGCCCCACCTGGGTTCAAACCCACCTCCTGCAACAAAAGCGGTGTAGCGAACGCTGATGCCTTGCTTGATTGTCATCCCCATCAGATACAAACATTCGAGCAGTGAATGATTGTAGGGGACATCTGATCCTTTAGAGTACGCTCATAGAGAGGGTCGCTGTCAATGAGCTGAAGTGGGTCTCCGCCCACCATCACACACAAGACCCCCCCCCCGATTAGCAGGAAGAACACTCCTCCACAAGAAGATCTCCCTACTGAGAAGGTCCCAACTGGTGCTCTCTGAGGAACGAAAGGAATAAGTGGAAGGAAACTCCCAACCCCCGAACCTCCCTAGGACACTCTCTCCCCACGGACAAGGAAGCGACAAAGTCAAAACCACCCCAGAAGAGCTTAAGAGAAAAACATTTTTCAGAACAGGGAGATCTGAACGGAACACTTGGATTGATTTCCCCAACCGGTATTCCATGTAAGTCTGTAAAGACAGATACACAAACTCCATGCCGAAGACTCTCCATTCCCTTAGCCAGAAGATGAACTGGAGGGCATAATCCGAAGGGTACATTTCGCAAGATCTCATGAAAACTTCCTGTCCAAAAGACAAAAACAGCATTCAAGACACCAGCAACTCCGGTCTAGATCCAACTCTGAGGAAAAGACACGAGAAAAACCCAAAAGGTCTATTAGCAGACGAAGGTAAAAACCCCCATAAAGGCCGAGACCCGGGAACTACTGTAAAATCTGTAAGCAAGATACTGCCACCTTAACCCCCAGATCCCAAGAAGGAAACCTAGGATCGGAAAGAGGATTACTATAAGATATGGTTCCTAAGAACCAGATATGCTCAAAAAGGATGAACCAGGAAGACATCTTTCTTCCTAACAAAAAGGAAGGAAAGACCTTCATTCTCCAAAGAAAAGAGGAACTAATAAGTTCTGCTCAAAAATGCTAGAACCCAATCAGGACGGGAAGACCATCCCCCTATTAGGGCATGCACTAACAGTGGAGGAAAATATTCCCACAGTGCGATAGATACCAGGACAATTACTCCAAAGGTCACTTGAAAAACTTCCCTTTCTCTGAGAAGACAATTGCCCAAAAGAAGCCTATTTCCAGTCTCTAGGACCCCTAGATCCATATGAACCAGTATCAAGCACCCATCCCAGATAATACCTAAACAGGTCCAGCCTGTAAACTGGGATAGATGAGCCTGCTGTACCTGGCCTGGAAATCTAGAAAAAACTCCTTCTCTTGTATAGAAAGAGCAAACCCAACTAGCATCCACAACAGGTCCTGCCTGTCATCTAGGATACAATGTATCTGCCGGAACATTCAAAGGCAAGAACAAAACTTCTTAAGTTCCAGCAAGGCTAGAACAACTCAATAATCAAAATAAAGAAGCTCCTAAGCTTAAAATTTTTCTCGAAATCATCGGGGGAACTATCACCTCGAACAGAAATCTATAAGCTTCCACCGGAAGTCTCCAACAATCAACCATCAAAGTAGATAGTACCAAAAATCCCATGTGACGAAACGTCTTTCTAAGAAGAGTTTCTATAATGACCCAGAGCTCCAAAAAAACAAAAAACTATCCGAACCGGAATAGCAAGTAAAAGAAAACAGGCAAAAGCCCTGAAAAAAAGGAGTGTGCAAACAAAAACAGGTCCTGCCTGTCATACGACACAATGCCCCATAGAGCTCGCAACTGGGATTCTAAATAACATAAAACAAAAAGTAAAACAAGACAACAAGGAATAGGATCACATCCTCCCCTCGTCTAGTTGAGATCATTATCAGATTTATAGGACTGAGATTCAACTGACGGATCAGTACTGGGAACCTTGAACATCACCAAAACCTCTCTCTGGAGTAAACGCAGGCGTGCCAATCTAAATGCTAAGCCCTCCGCAGTCGGAGGACCCAAGTAAGCAGACTCCGACCCTGGAGGTTCTCCCTCTGAGGCCTCAGAGTGAACCGTATCCCCAGAGGACTGATTGGACACAATCGTTATTTTACACGAATGTCCAGGGGCATGAGAGCCCGAATTACTCCTTCGCTTACGCGTGCGGAACTGCGTAGCAACCTCTGGTGGAATCAACCCCTTACAGGCGAAGGAGGATCGGAGCTCAGGAAAACTGCATATGTATGAACAGAATCTAGGGAGCACACCTCACTGGACGAAGAATCCTCAGAGGCGAATGGCTCAGTGGTCTCTAACATCTCAACATTGGTTGATGAGAACACCCTATTGCGGCATACGGAACATAATTGAGAGAGCTGGATTACCCGGCCTCCTCACAATATATGCAAGAAATGTGTATGGTGTTAACTGTATGTCAGACCTAATAAGCTCACAAAGCTGCCCCAATTCTGATATTCTCCCAGTATCAGAGGTTTTGTTCGAATTTTAAGTGGGGGTGGGGAGCGCTAAGAAATAGCTGTGAGTAGGACTTGTATTTAGTGATAATTAATTGTACTATCTATTTGTGTTGCAATATTGTGCCTTTAAAGTTTGTTCTATATTTGAATCCTTCTTTATAGTGTATATTTACTACTGATTTATCCTTTTCTTGTTTTAAATGTGATAACTAAGAACTATTATCGGTAACTAATCAGTTACCTTTCAATAAATGTACTTTGAAAACCTTCTGTGCATTCGTGGTAGTGTATGTAAAAATATATTAATTAACACCTTTCTGTGCAGTACAAGTGTATATGCAATATAATTATCTATTCAGTGGTGATAGTGAAACTTATATTGGTGACTGATATACAATCGGGCTTGTGAAATTTTCTATACGTCTGCAATCAACACTGCTTGTGGTATAAGTATACACATCTAAAATATATTTTCCTTTTATCCAACAATTAACTTCTATAAATTGATACTCTCATAAATTGACACTTTTTTATGTTTAAGAGTGGGATATATTATCCATACTTCTGTTAGAAATAATGCTAGACGTATATATATATATATATATATATATATATATATATATATATATTCAAAAATAATTTACTTACATATATATAACAGAAATGACAAAAATAAAATGATAAAATTTGTTGTTAAAAATCTTACACAGATAAAGCGTTGTTTGTGATAGGCACAAATGCCCTTTTAAATATACGGGTAGTGCTGTTGAACCTTGTGTTTTTGTCTGTGTCTTACAATTTCAAAACATTAGTATCTTTTGGTTCAAACCACTTGTATCCTATAGTTCAAAACATTCATATAAAATATGCATATATACAATCTTTTATAATCTCATATATAAAACTTCATATATAAAAGTTCCTATGTATATATTGCCTCCTAAGAGGAACTGCTTCAAGTATTAAGTATTGTATCAGAACGCTGTTACTTTTCCGGAACACACTTTCTCATATGTACATATGTTTATATATTTTGTGAAGTATGTTATTAATCCTTTGAAGTTATGTATAAAGTTCACTTGATCTGTTACAAAGTTGTGGCCACAACTATATTTCTTGGGTAGATTTGGGTTATTTATAGTTCACTCGATTATCCCAAAAATTTGGTATCACCGGATAACGGTAATATTGAATGACATTAGTGTTGCACTCCCCCTAACCGGACCTCCGATTGTTCTTACCTCGTTGTGTTACAGGGGTCCTGGGAAGCAGCTTGTGACTGTTTTTACCTTTGTGAGGGGGGATCAGCGTCTCTCCGTTTTTAAAGTTCCCGGCGGCTTACTTCCTATCCCTGTGTCTGACGTACGTTCCACGTGACTGGTTTGAGGCCAATCGGGTAACCGGATCGTGGGGGGAGTGTACCTCTTCGATATCTTGGTTCTTTGGTTCTCTGAAGCCCTTATCAAGTCTTGATAAAAGCGCATGAGAGCGCTGAAATGCATAGACAGACAATCCTGTGTGGATTGCAAAGGCTTCAGAGAACCAAAGAACCAAGATATCGAAGAGGTACACTCCCCCCACGATCCGGTTACCCGATTGGCCTCAAACCAGTCACGTGGAACGTACGACGTCAGACACAGGGATAGGAAGTAAGCCGCCGGGAACTTTCAAACGGAGAGACACTGATCCCCCCTCACAAAGGTAAAAACAGTCACAAGCTGCTTCCCAGGACCCCTGTAACACAACGAGGTAAGAACAATTGGAGGTCCGGTTAGGGGGAGTGCAACACTAATGTCATTCAATATTACCGTTATCCGGTGATACCACATTTTTGGGATAATCGAGTGAACTATAAATAATCCAAATCTACCCAAGAAATATAGTTGTGGCCACAACTTTGTAACAGATCAAGTGAACTTTATACATAACTTCAAAGGATTAATAACATACTTCACAAAATATATAAACATATGTACATATGAGAAAGTGTGTTCCGGAAAAGTAACAGCGTTCTGATACAATACTTAATACTTGAAGCAGTTCCTCTTAGGAGGCAATATATACATAGGAACTTTTATATATGAAGTTTTATATATGAGATTATAAAAGATTGTATATATGCATATTTTATATGAATGTTTTGAACTATAGGATACAAGTGGTTTGAACCAAAAGATACTAATGTTTTGAAATTGTAAGACACAGACAAAAACACAAGGTTCAACAGCACTACCCGTATATTTAAAAGGGCATTTGTGCCTATCACAAACAACGCTTTATCTGTGTAAGATTTTTAACAACAAATTTTATCATTTTATTTTTGTCATTTCTGTTATATATATATGTAAGTAAATTATTTTTGAATATATATATACGTCTAGCGTTATTTCTAACAGAAGTATGGATAATATATCCCACTCTTAAACATAAAAAAGTGTCAATTTATGAGAGTATCAATTTATAGAAGTTAATTGTTGGATAAAAGGAAAATATATTTTAGATGTGTATACTTATACCACAAGCAGTGTTGATTGCAGACGTATAGAAAATTTCACAAGCCCGATTGTATATCAGTCACCAATATAAGTTTCACTATCACCACTGAATAGATAATTATATTGCATATACACTTGTACTGCACAGAAAGGTGTTAATTAATATATTTTTACATACACTACCACGAATGCACAGAAGGTTTTCAAAGTACATTTATTGAAAGGTAACTGATTAGTTACCGATACTAGTTCTTACTTATCACATTTAAAACAAGAAAAGGATAAATCAATAGTAAATATACACTATAAAGAAGGATTCAAATATAGAACGAACTTTAAAGGCACAATATTGCAACACAAATAGATAGTACAATTAATTATCACTAAATACAAGTCCTACTCACAGCTATTTCTTAGCGCTCCCCACCCCCACTTAAAACTCCTCACAATATACACAGGAATCAAATTCTGTATCGGAGGGATCCCCCTCTAAACTATCAGAATCCTCCATAACTTGTCTATATCAAATTATAGAAAAAGGAAAAACAACTGGCACCTTATACCTCCAATGGCTGGGGCACTCACCACCTCCTATGACCCAGACATATAGAGAAGATGCTCCTCTCCGGAGAAACCCGGTCAGGAATCGGAAGTGGGGAAAAAAACTTGATGACTCCCGGTCACATGGTACACATGCAGGACCTGGCTCTGCTAAGGAAAGAGCACGCCATCTTATCTAAAGCAACTGCGCAGCTCTCAAAATGAAAATAACCTGTACGTTCCGTATCAGCCCAAACGTTCTTACATATAAGCAGTTAAAATCACATAACAAATTTGATTAAAAATCCCCACTGTTCAATAATCCCCCACAGGAGATATTAATTCTTGATTCCCACTGTGATCCTGTCTATAATTTACATGTGTGTAAAATAATGAAACGATCTTACCGGAATCTATGCCGTGGAACAGTGTAACGGTCCCTCAAGTTTGACAGATTGTAGCAGTGCTTCTAACATGGACTTGAGTGAAGAAAGCAGGCAGCGAAACTCGTCAACACTGATTGCTTAAGGAGCTGTTAATATGAGTCTGGATGGATTCGTAGAAAGACTCTCCCTGCATCTTCAGACACATCAATGCTCTCACTGAGAGGCTGACAAGACTACAGTCCCATCTCGAAGAGTACTACCCTCCATAAGGAACTACTCCGAAATCTTCTGACACTTCTCTGCCAACCTCCTGTGACAAAAGGCAAAGAATGACTGGGGGATGAGGGAAGTGGGGGAGGTATTTAAGCCTTTGTCTGGGGCAGGGGTGTCCAAACTTTGCTCTCCAGAGGTTTTGGAACTACATTTCCCATGATGCTCAGCTAGATAAAATGCTGGCTGCGCATCATCGGAAATGTAGTTCCAAAACCTCTGGAGAGCAAAGTTTGGACACCCCTGGTCTGGGGTGTCTTTGCCTCCTCCTGGTGGCCATATTCAGTATTTCCCACAAGTAAGGAATGAAGCCGTGGACTCTCCTCATATTAAGAAGGAAAGTATAATTAGTTGACGTTGTAGGGTTTGGCGGTTTAGGGGTTAATATTGTAATAACATAATTTATGCTTACCTGATAAATTTATTTCTCTTGTAGTGTATCCAGTCCACGGATCATCCATTACTTATGGAATATATTCTCCTTCCCAACAGGAAGCTGCAAGAGTCCACCCACAGCAAAGCTGCTATATAGCTCCTCCCCTAACTGCCATATTCAGTCATTCGACCGAAAACATGCAGAGAAAGGAAAAACCATAGGGTGCAGTGGTGACTGTAGTTCAAATGAAAAAATTACCTGCCTTAAAGTGACAGGGCGGGCCGTGGACTGGATACACTACAAGAGAAATAAATTTATCAGGTAAGCATAAATTATGTTTTCTCTTGTTAAGTGTATCCAGTCCACGGATCATCCATTACTTATGGAATACCAATACCAAAGCTAAAGTACACGGATGATGGGAGGGACAAGGCAGGTACTTAAACGGAAGTTACCACTGCCTGTAAAAAACCCTTTCTCCCAAAAATAGCCTCCGAAGAAGCAAGGTATCAAATTTGTTAAATTTGAAAAGTATGAAGCGCAGACCAAGACTCCGTCTTGTAAATCTGTTCAACAGAAGCCACATTTAAAAAAGGCCCAAGTGAAAACCACAGCTCTAGTAGAATGAGCTGTAATCCCTTCAGGAGGCTGCTGTCCAGCAGTCTCATAAGCTAAATGAATTATGCTTTTTAACCAAAAAGACAGAGAGGCTGCTGAAGTCTTTTGACCTCTCCTCTGTCCAGAATAGACAACAAACAAGGTGAACGTTTGATGAAAACTGTAGTAGCTTGTAAGTAAAACTTTAAAGCACAAACCACGTCCAATATTGTGTAATAGACGTTCCTTCTTTGAGGAAGGATTAGGATACAAGCATGAAACAACTATCTCTTGAGTGATGTACTTGTTAGATACCACCTTAGGAAAAAACCCAGGTTGGTACGCAGGACTACCTTATCCGTACGAAGGACCAGATAAGGAGAATCACATTGTAACACAGATAACTTGGAGACTCTACGAGTCGAGGAATTAGCTACCCAAAAGGAACTTTCCAAGATAAAGATTGATATCTATGGAACAAAAAAGGTTCAAACGGAACTTCTTGAAGAACCTTAAGAATCAGGTTTAAGCTCCATGGCGGAGCAACAGTTTTAAACACAGGCTTGGATCTAACCAAAGCCTGACCAAATGCCTGAACGTCTAGAATACCTGCCAGACGCTTGTGCAAAAAAATAGACAGAGTAAAAATCTGTCCCCTTTTAAGGAATTAGCTGACAACCCTTTTCTCAAAAACATCTTGGAGAAAAGATAATATCCTGGGAATCCAGACTTTACTCCATGAGTAACCCTTGGATTCATAACAATCAGATATTTACACCATATCTATGTTCAATTTTCCTAGAGACAGGCTTTCATGTCTGTATTAAGGTATCAATGACTGACTCGGAGAAGCCATGCTTTGATAACATCAAGCGTTCAGTCTCCAGGCAGTCCATCTCAGATTGATTCTATTTAGATGGTTGAAAGGACCCTGAGGTAGAGGGACCTGTCTCAGAAGCAGAGACTGTGATGGAAAGGATGACATGTCCACCAGATCTGCATACCAGGTCCTGCGTGGCTACGCAGGCGCTGTCAAAAACACCAAAGCCCTCTCCTGCTTGGTCTTGACCTCCGGAGGAAATCCCACTCCCCCGGAAGAAAAGTCTGACGACTTAGAAAATCCACCTCCCAGTTCTCAACACCTGGGATATGGATAGCTGATAGACAAGAGTGAGTCTCTGTCCAGTGAATTATTGTAAGACTTCTAACATCGCTAGGGAACTTCTGTTCCCCCTTGATGGCTGATGTAAGCCACAGTCGTGTATATTGTCCGACTGAGTATGATGTACCTCAGAGTTGCTAACTGAGGCCAAGTCTGAAGAGCATGGAATATCACTCCCAGTTCCAGAATATTTATTAGGAGGGTCTCCTCCTAAGTCCACTATCCCTGAGCCTTCAGGGAGTTCCAGACTGCATCCCAACCTAAAAGGCTGGCATCTATTGTAACAATTGTCCCATCTGACCTGCGGAAGGTCATACCCTTGGACAGATGGACCCGACATAGTCACCAGAGAAGAGAATCTCTGGTCTCTTGGTCCAGGTTTAACAGGGGGACAAATCTGTGTAATCCCCGTTCCTCTGACTGAGCATGCATAGTTGCAGCGGTCTGAAATGTAGACGTGCAAACGGTACTATGTCCCTTGCCGCTACCATTAAGCCGATTTCATTCATGTACTGAGCCACCGAAGGGCGCGGATGGGATGAAAAAAAAAAAAAAACACGGCAGAAATTTAGAAACTTTGACAACCTGGACTCCGTCAGGTAAATTTTCATTTCTACAGAATCTATCAGAGTCCCTAGGAGGGAAACCCTTGAGATTGGGGATAGAGAACTCTTTCCTTGTTCACTTTCCACCCATGTGATATCAGAAATGCCAGTACTACGTCCGTATGAGACTGGGCAATTTGGATGTTTGACGCCTGTATCAGGATGTCGTCTAAATAAGGGGCCACTTCTATGCCCCGACCGCCAAAGCGACCCCAGAACCTCCATAAAGATTCTTGGGGCTGTAGATATCCCAAAGGAAAGAGCTACAAACTGGTAATGCCTGTCTAGAAAGGCAAACCGGAAAAACGATGGTGATCTTTATGCATCACAATGTGAGGATAAGCATCCTTCAAATCCATTGTAGTCCTCTATTGACTCTCCTGGATCATAGTTAAGATGGTACGAATAGTTTCCATCTTAAATGACGGAATTCTGAGGAATTTGTTTAAGATCTTTAGATCCAAAATAGGTTTGAAGGTTCCCTCTCCTTGGGAACCACAAACAGATTTGAGTAAAAACTCTGTCCCT